>NC_061121.1:26093537-26114735 GCF_002878395.1 Capsicum annuum | reverse complement strand
TTAACGTATTATTCATAATATTTGGATATATAGACTCAGTTAGCTAGTTTTTAACTATATACATCACATACACGAGTATATTAGCTTGTAATATAACGTATTTTATTTCTACTCTGATGAATTATCATTTAACTTATTAGCTTACAATATTATATTATAACTTCAACAATATATTATTACCTTGATAAATCGATCGTATGATATCAATGTATTCAATATATATAGTTGATTGACTATAAAATTCACAGTATGTACTAGATACATTACATACATATGCAAATTACCTCGTAATACAACGTTTTGTATACATACAATGATAAATTATCGTTTAATTTAGCTTATATTACTATATTATAACTTCAACAGTATATTATTTTTTTGATCAATCGATCATATGATATCAATGTATTCAATATATAGTTCAATACATTTAATTTTTTAAAATATAAAAACTATTTATTTAATGGTAAATTAAACATATCAAATATCGACGAATAATGTCGTTTTCATAAAGTTAATTTTTATATAGTTTTAACAAAAGCGACGCTGTCCGTCGCTTTTTGTAAAAAAATAAAGAAAAATTAAAAATATTTATAAATTGCGACGGACAACGTCGCTTTTCTAGAATTAATATTTTAAAAGATAAAAATTATAGCGATGTTGTCCATCGCTTTTAATAAAAATAAACAAAAATAACAATTAAATTTAAAAAGCAACAGACAACGTCGCTTTTCAAGAAATTAATTTTTATTTAGTTTTAACTTTCTGTATAAATAAAGAAAAATTAAAAATAATTATAAATTGCGACGGAAAATGCCGCTTTTCTAGAATTAATATTTTTTAAAATAAAAATTATAGCGACGTTGTCCGTCGCTTTTAATAAAAATAAATAAAAATAAAAATTAAATTAAAAAAGGGATGGACAACGTCGATTTTCAAAAAATTAATTTTTATACAAAAGCGACGTTGTCCGTCGCTTTTTGTAAAAATAAAAAAATTAAATAATTAAAAATTACGACGGACAATGTCACTTTTCTTGAATTAATATTTTTAAAAATAAAAATTATAGCGACGTTATCCATCGCTTTTAATAAAAATAAATAAAATAAAAATTAAATTTAAAAAGCGACGGACTACATCGCTTTTCAACAACTAATTATTAATATTTGTAAATAAATTACGACGCTATCCGTCGCATTTATTAAAATAAAGTTAGAAATTATTTTTAATTAGTTGCCACAATAATCCGCAAAAAAGCGACGGATATTAAGAAGTTTGCAGTCAATTTTAATAAAAATAAATCAAAATTAAAATTAAACTAAAAAAGCGACGGACAGTGTTGCTTTTCTCGTCGCTTTTTAAATCGACACAATTCATCGTTTTTTTTTTGTGTCACTTTTTTGCCTTTTTTTAGTAGTGCTCGGCTGACGACTAGGTTGACAAGCCGTCAACTTGGTGACATCCCGCCACCCTGATCATCACTTAAAGGTGGAATTTGCTCCTTTCTAGTTAAGGGTGACAACTAGAGTTGATGGTTCGTAACCCAGATGACGGCTAGTCAACTTAGTCATCACCTAGTTGACAACTCGTCAACTTCGTCGTCACTTTTTGACAGTCAGACACTCTGATGTAAAATGATTATAACTTCCTACTCCAATGTCGGTTTAAGGTGAAACCAGTTTCGCTAGAAAGAGGACTCGAAGATATTTCTTTTGATATATTGTAGGACACGTAACTCATTATATACAAGGGGTAATGGTCATTGAAATTTGACCCAAGCTGAAACGTTCACTAAAACTTTATTGATAGAAGCGTTCTCAACTCGTCTTTGGGTTAGGAGATATTTGTGACCTCAATTTATATCCAAAGGTATTCCCACACTAAAGAATTGATCATCACACATATACTAAAAGGTAATAATTTGATTCAGGTCTATACGCATAGGAACAACGGTTTGAAAACTAGCCTAAAAAATGCGAGGTGTTACAAAAATAAATCACATGATGACTTGTTGTGAAAAAATGCATTTTTTATTTATCCCTCCCTATGGTGTGAGTGCATTTTCCTGTAATGATTTTGAGGTTGAGTTTAAAATACTCTTAATGAAAATATGTAGCTCTTATGAGTGGGGTGCTAAATTACAGGAGCACTCTCGGCGGATTTCACCTATGTGAGTTTGGAGGTAGGCCACTTAAAGACACTCATTAAATCCAGGATAGCACATGGCCGTAATGTGCTAGCTATAAAGCTCATGTCAATACCTTGACTATTATGTATAAGTAGTAACTTTTTATTTCCCCTAAGCAGTCATAGTTCAAGTCTAAGACCACTACGACTCTGGAGTAGAAATTACTGTTTTACTGAGTAGAGGTTCAATGCAGAGCACACCTTCATTATGCATGGTAGTCTTCCTTCAACTAGTAGACTCTCTTCAATAATATTAAAATGAGTGGGGGACTATTGATTTTGAAGCATTTTAATATCAAAAAATTGCTTCATTATCATGGTAGTATATATTTCTTTATACAACATAGAAAGTGGGGGGGGGGGGGGGTTTCTTTTTGTTGTCTGCATGTGGAATTACTGCATGTTGAATACTTCATTGAGCAGCAATTATTTCCTCCCTTAAGTGCAATTACTTGGCATTATAACCACGAGTGCATGGCTATTATCCTTTCAGCCTTCAACTTCTACTCAATTGTAACTCTTGTGCCCTTAAACACATGGGTAGTGATGGTAGAATATAGACATAAATTTTTTGTAACTCTTGTAACTTCTTCCATTATATTCTTCATTATTTCTTATAAATCTTGTAACCCATGTAACCTCTATTCCATTGATCTTCCCTCTTAACTACCATTAGTGATTCTTATTCATTGCATAGAAGAATTCTTCTCCTATAAATAGAGGTGGTCTTGCATGTTTTGGGGATACTAGAAGATTATATAGAGTTCCCAAAAGATAGAAAAAAAGAGAGTTCATTAGGTGAAGAGGGGTGTTCTTTTTGTGGAGCTTTGAACTCAACTCTTGTCCAGAGTTATTGAGTTGTTCTTTGTGAGAAAGACAATTGTATCCTGGAGGGGACAAGTCAAGAAGATTACTATTGGACTGGTGAAATATTTTGCTGTAGTGGGCTTGAATCTCCTTAAAGAGAGCGAGATATACGTGCTTCAGCCGAAGAAGAAGAAGATAGTCTTTTATTTTCTTCATTTGTAATTTTTAGTTGTAATTTTTATTGTAATTTTACCAACATGTTGTAATATCTTGTAACTTACACTAGTAAGCTTGCACTTCTTGAAAAAGGAATACATGATATTCAAAATCCTAATCAATTACCAACTCATAGAAAATTATGTCAATTTAATCAACTAAATGCTTAAAATCACTTTCATGGATAAAAACAGAAGCAAACATAAAATTTGTGCTAAATAACACTTAATTTATGTAGAAACGTCAAAATTTTGAAGCATAAGAAAAGTGGGTATGAATCCTTGTAGATCAATTCTTTAAATTCAAGTAGAAATTGAACTTTTGTGCACAAAGATGAAAGAATATCCTTGTTCAAACCCCACATACCTAAACTAGTTGAAATTCGTGAGGGGGACTTGAAATTGGACTTTGGAAGCTTGAATTTTGATGAAAAACTCTTTCTTGGTATTCTTGAGGGTTTTGGGAGAAGAAAAATCATTTAATCTGGGTTTGAGGGTGGGTTTTGTGTTTAATACATTTTGGAAACCGTTTAATAGGTAAAAGACCAAAAGCCGCTCGATCCAAACTAAAAAAATAAAATTTGTGTTTTTGTACCTTTGGAGTGGCATGCCCTTATTGCGCTACTCCAAGGGCATGGTACACCCTTATCGCAGTAAGCCCAAAGCGTGTCACGCTCTTATCACGGACCCTCACTGGCTTGGGGTCCTGATATGACCCCAAACACATTTCGAAAATTCCAAAAAACTTCCTAATGGCTCTATTATCATTCCTTATCATAATTCAACATAGAAATTATCATAAAACATAAAGGATATACCAAAATAAAATTGTTAAAATTTTTGGGGTCTAACAGACAACTAAGAAGGGGTTTGGACATATGGTTGTGCGCTATATACTGGGTATGGGGGTGGTGGAATGGAATATAATGGGTTTTATGGAGGGTAGTAATGATGGGGGAATATATGGAGCTTGGGCATAGACTTGGGCTTGGGACTGGGGATAGGGGCGAGACGGTCTTCTCGGATAGGCGTGTGGGCTAAATACAACAGCCGTCACCTCCTCCTTCTTCTATTTTCCTCCAAAAGTTCCAGAAACACTTTGAATTTCTTGGGTGGTGGCCTTTAATGCAGAAAAACACACAATTCATCTGGTCTTGATACCCTCTTCTATCATCTCTCCCATTTTGAGTACTTCAATAAACGACTTACCCATCACCGGAAGAAAGTGTTGAAAATAGGTTTCATTTTGTGCCTGTATAAAGACCTCCACCAACTTACTCTCTTTCATTAGAGGTTTTACCCTCGCGGCCTGTTCACGCCACTTCATCGCATACTTCCTGAAGCTTTCAATACTCTTCTTCTTCTTCTTCATATTAGTTAGGGATTTTTCATCAGGAATCGAATCCACATTATATTGAAATTGGTCCACGAACTCATTAGCCAGGTCATCCCAACTATTCCACTTGTTAATATCCTGATCAACAAATCACTCTGAGGCTAGAATTAAAAGACTCTCACCAAAGTAAGCCATGAGAAATTCTTCTTTACCTCCAGAACCCCTTAATTGATTACAATTACGCCTAAAATGTGCCACCGGATCTCAGTGTCCATCATACTTCTCAAACTTCGGCATCTTAAAGCCAAGGGGAAGGTTAACGTATGGATACATGCATAAATCTTTATACGAAATAATTTTATAACCTCCAAGTCCCTGTAAATTTCTCATGGCCTATTCTAGACTCTTTAATTTCCACGCCATGACTGCTTATTCCTATGTAGCAACAGGCTTCTCTGTATCAAATTGGAATGCATATGGCTAAGTGTATCCATCGGTTCATTCATCTTCAAAGTAGGCTCTGGAGCATAATACCGATCATTCAAAACCTTCAGCACCAACTCACTGGTAGATCGAGGGAGCATAATTGTTGGACGACCAGCATGAGTAGGAGATTCAAGTGATGGATGAGCCACAAACACAGGTGCCACAGGTGGTGTTGGATGGGCAAAGGGTCTCTGTTGAGGGCCTCTATTGAGGGACCATCAGGGGCACACCATAAGTGCTAGGATGGTACTAATGTAGCGTGAATCCCAGGGCATGTTGGGGTGTCAGTGGGACAAGAAAACTGCGCTTAAGACAGCGACATATAATTGGAGGTAATGCCGAGATCATCCGGGTATGGAGGAGGAGGCACTCCACTGACCTAGGCTCGATACATCTCTACTAGTTGTTGTCTGAGACTCAATATCTCATCATTATGTTCTGAGGTTCAATATCTCCTCATTATATTCTGAACCCCCTTCCCCAGGACTCTAGTTTGGATCAATAAGCGGATTTTCTACTTCTTTGTTGGCCATGGCGAGCTTTGCTTTTGATGTAGTGAAGTAAGGATGACTAGCCATAGTGCTACTAACCAACCACTTTTATCTGAAAGAACATGCTCATCAAATACAAAATCCGTTAGGATTAGGTCACACAACAAGCATGGAAATCACATTATATCCTAGATTCATGCGCATTTCTACCAGCCTTTGAGGGTAATGAGGATATTTTAACATCATCCCGATCTCTCCCTCACACTTTTTTTTCATCCCATTACACCTTGTTCTTTTCTACTTTTTGCCCTCGTTTTTCTCTTCTTTGCATTAGTCTTTTTTTCCTCTCTCACTATTCTTTCTTTTCTTTTCTTCTCTCGCAGTTCTTTCTTTTCTTTTCTTTTCTTCTCTCACTGTTCTTTCCTTTTATCATTCTTTATGGATTTGGCTTTTCTTTAAAAGAAAAAGATTGAGGAAAAACAAAGCAACAAAATGATTAGATCGAACCTAAAAGTAGGTTGCCTATGTATCATGTTGTACATTACTCAGATCTTGCGTAGTTTTGGAAGTATGCAAAATTGATGGTTTTATTTTGATTTTTGATTTTTCCTTTTTGTAATAACCAAAAATACAAACGAAAAGAAAGAACAACGTAACATCACTACATTTCCATAAAACAAACAACTAAAACAGACTCTAAATTTAAGACAACCTTAATACTAATCAACAAAGACTGAACAACACTCTAGACCCACAGTACAACATGCGTAACATTCATATTAAAGACTCTAATTTTAAAACAAACTTGACACCGACTTAACAAAGACACAACAATACAATGACAGAAAGATAAAGGACTCAAACTAAATAAAAGATAGGAAGTGCCCCTTCAAACTGCTGCACCACGTGATGGCTCTGGCTGAGATGGACCTGTCTGTGAAGTTCTCGCTTTCCCACTCAAATTTTGCAACATACCCTGCAATGACACTTTGATATTTGGGAGGAAGCTTCTAGCATGTGTTCTTGCCTCTTGCGGAGTACACCTGAAAAGACTGTTCTGATATACTTCCATAGTTGTTTGCAAACTTGATAACTGAACTCTCAATGCTTCCACTTTGGCCCCTACATCATTACCCTCATGGTTATCAACTATGCAAGTTTCCCATATTCTCTCTTTAAGTTGCGCTGGTAATGGTCTACTAACACCCCGAGGAATAGATTGTAGCCAAATTCTATATCTTTCAATGTATCCTGGATTATCTAAACATTCCCTGAGAGTATCCACGCCCTGACACGTTGCATTATTCTAGAACTGTTCATATTTAATCTCACCCCTAGCTTGATCCCTAAAGTACTCAATATCCTGTTGAAGTTCCATTATCGGAGGACCATCTTGCAATCTACCCAACTGGTGCATTACCCTCAGAGGGTGTATAGTCGGGTACAATTAAGCCCCAACAACACTAGAAAGAGTTGCATGCTACATCCAACCAAATGTCGACTCCTACTGGTAATGAGAATTTAGCAAAGCGCATTCTATGTTCCATGGTTTCCACTCGACTGGGCAAACAATGGTCAACCAAATCTGATTTGATCAAAAAAGGGGCGTGCAAATAATCCATCATCCATAGGCTCAATACTAGGTTGCTTTCCTCGAAAAATTGCATACCCCCTTTTACCTCGGCCAATGCTTTATATATATCCACTAAGATCATAGGTATGATAGTGACCTTGTCTCCCTTATACTAGTTAAATAAGGCCATCACTACAGTTTGCAAATGAGTATTAATACACCTTTTTTGCACGGGGAATACCAAAGTGCCTAACAAATCAAGGGTGAAGACCTCAAGACGACGTTTCTCCCAATTCTTCTTAGTTGTATAAAACTCATCCCAAAAATAATCGAAACCATCTGGGAGGCCAAATCGAGCATACAAGTAATTGAAAGAGACCCAAGATTGGTTAAGGCATCCTAGATGGTTATTAACTTTCAATCTATAACAATAGAGAAACCACGTGGGAGAATGACACCGCGCTTGAATCATCATCTTCTTAATGTAAGAAAATTTAAATAAACCGGATATTTCTGCCAAGGTAGGAGTCATTTCACAACTCCCAAACCTAAAAACCAGACAAGTTGGATCCCAAAAAGTCAATGCAGCCTCGATCGGGTCTGGATGGGGTGTGATAGACAGGAGAGAAGTGAGAGTGCCTAGCTTCTTTGTTAACTCATGCTTTTTGGAGTAGTTGAAGATGCCCTACCACTTGATTAACTTTTTCGGCACTTTAGAAATCATCAGGACATTAGACCTTGGAGACATATCCATCCTGTAATAACACAC
Source organism: Capsicum annuum (assembly GCF_002878395.1). Taxonomy (NCBI): domain Eukaryota; kingdom Viridiplantae; phylum Streptophyta; class Magnoliopsida; order Solanales; family Solanaceae; genus Capsicum; species Capsicum annuum. The sequence continues at coordinate 26,106,871 of NC_061121.1, read as the reverse complement.
AAGACTTATGATTTAACATTTGATAAAAGGGGAAAAATTCTCGACCCTTGGGATTTTGACGCGAATAAGTTACTGTGAAGGGCACAATTAATAACTTAAATTAAAACAGATGGTACCACTAAGTGCGATCAGCCAACTTGGCCAAGATTAACCAACAACATTAGACTAGATTAAAAGAGAAAGAAACTAGGCTAGGACTAAGACAGTGACCAAAAATAAAAAGAAAATTATCGGACCCACCGAGGGTTGCCTACATATCCAACCCCGAAGGATAAGAATCAGGTATACGTAGTTGGTCCAGATTGGACAATTAAAGGTCAAACAACCGACTGAACCTAACTTAGGAGACAAGACCAAAGACAGACGATGAACAACATCAAAAAAAAAAATCTTTTGGGATTTTTAATTAGACACTTCTCATAAAAATGACACCAACAATTATAAAAGGAAAATCATTTTGGTATTTTTATTTTATGAAATGGACACAACTACTATCATATTTTGAAATTTCTTTAATAAGAATTCCTAAAGAAAATCTTTTTGAAATTTTTGAATTATGAATGCATGCTAAAGGAGATAAAAGAAAAAATCTTTTTGAGTTTTTTTTTTTTTTGAGAAAATGAATGCAAAAGGTAAAAAGAAATCTTTTTGAAATTTTTTGGATTGTGAAAAATAAATGTCATAAAGAACTCTAAAATAAACTACAAAACTCTTGTTTTTCACTCTTTTTTTTTCTTTTTTTTTTGTTCTCTTTTTTTTTCAAATTTTTCCTTGCCTACACACTTTTTCTTTAATTCTAGCACATACTTTTTCCCAAATCAGTCCGTCAAATGACCATTTTACCCTCAAAGATATAACAATTAGCATGTAGGAATGCTTTGTAGGTAAGTCTCCTACAAAGGATCAAGTGGGTCCTGCTAGATCTCAATATGATGCAGATAAGCATGACCTAAAGGTTGATCTATGCTGGGGTTCACTAACAAGGCTGTTCGGAGGAGCATATGGTCAATAGTGGCTGCGATATCTTTCCACCCACTTCATACCAACCGACGGCTCCCCATCTTAAAATAAGGGTGACTCAACTAGAGGTCGTGTACACAGTGTACTACAAAACTTGTTGCAGAAAGAATTGACTCGGATTATGCAAATGATGTCAAATATAAAACAGTAACACATAAGAGGAAAAATTATAAACACGTAGAAAATAGGCTCTCAATAATGATAAAACAAATACAAACCATAACACAAACTTCTATACACTCATAATGTCAAAATAAGCCGATATAACTCCAAAATAATCTCAAATTCTTGAAAATTTTCCAACAGAGTCGCTAGAGCTGTCACACCCCATTTTAACCAAAAAAAGAATTATATTGAGTTTGAAAGGATTTTATTATTAAAGTGAAAAAATAAAGATTTGTTTCGAAAAGGATTCATTTCACAATTATATTCAGAGTAGCCACTTGACATAAATCTGGTGTGTCAAGTCACCTTTGGGAAAAAATTTTTCAAAATGATTTGACACTTTAAAACTGGTTTGCAAACAGAGATTGTGATTAAGAAATTTTGTTGATCGAGGGGAAGGTGTTAGGCACCCCTCGGTCCCGTGGTTTAGCCACGGTCGCTTTGTGGAGTATATCGGCTAATTCGACTCTAAGAGTGTATAAATCACATAAACACACAACAATTAAACAAACAAGCACAAACAAAACGAATCACAAAAATATAATGTCCAGTCCAATTATATAGTCCCAAAATAGAAAAATGTGGAAATGTAAACCTACGCTAACCTACACTAATCCTAAACCACGCTCCAATACTTTACTCGATGCCTTGGGCCTTCGTCATGAACGTCCTCCAGTACAAAATACTTTGGGACATTCTCCGGTGAATAAGTACAATATAATCTCGAGGTATTTCCCGATGAATGAATACATCTTCAAATCTTATGCGATAAAGTAGAAAGAAACATTCACACTCACATTCAAACATTCAACAAACACCATTCCTAAAATTTGCCTACCCAACTTAACATCTGCCTGCCCGTTTCAACATATCATAATTCTATCACGTTCAATATCATCAATACATCAAAATTAATCAATATTCATTTTATCAATTCCCAACAACCGACCCCAAATTACATTTTTAACACACAACTTCCATATGAGACAATTATCCACATATTAAGACCAAAACTTGTATCATGATCAATTGTTCGACATCAAACCATCACAAAAACACATAATCATAGCCAATTCAACAAATTAAGATAAAGAAGATAAAGAGCGAGAGTAAAGAATTGGACCTTTTGAGTATTTTTGAGTGAATTATGAAGAGAATAAAGCCGTTTTGGAACCTCGAAGAATACCACAACTCAACTATAAGCCAAATCCAACACAGAAATTTGCGAAATCTGATTTGAACACGAATACCATGATGAGAAGAGAACCCTAAAAATTGAAACTTATAAGAAAAAAATGAAAAAACTATACGCCCGAAGCTCCAGTAAACTCAAACAGCAGTGAATATTGACAGAGCAAGGTGGATCCCGGTGACTTTTAGCATTTTTCAGCCGGATTCTCCAAGAAAACCAAGGGGAACAGAGAAATTTGGAGGATTTCGGAGCTGGGTACGTTGAATTAAGGCTGAAAATTTTTGTTCTGTTTTGTTTATTCCGTTTTCGGTTCAGTTCCGATACCGATAACACAATAGTACCGGTTGGTTGACCGGTTGGTACCCAATGGTCCAGAATATGGTACCGGTGCAAACCATCAAAAAAATTTGGTATTTTTAATTTCGGTTGACAGGTTCCAGTCCGGCGACACGTTAAATTCTGGATTTTTTTTAATTGGGTTGGTAGCAATGACTTTTTTGGCTGTTTCCATTATCAGTTGCAACCCCCCCCCCCCCCCCCCCCCCCCCCCCCCCCCCCCCCCTCCTCCCAATTACCCCACACCACCCCTTAAAATTTTCACTATAAATGTCCTTCATTTTAATTTTTTTCCACACAAATATTCTCACATTCTCTCAAAATATTTATAATTATTATATTAGTTGGAGTTGAAGATTTTTTGAAGATATTACAAGCTTCAATTATCATCTTTTAATTCCGACATTTGGTATACATCTGCTTTTACGCAGACGTTTGGTATATTCATTCCAACTCGAATCTCTTTTTATTTACTTTAATATCTATATTTTTTTTAGTATCTACATTTGTTTACTTGCATTAATTTTTTAATTTATATATTTGTATTGCTTATTTTAATATTTTAATTTAATTTAATTTTAATTATGGATTCCGAAAAAAATAGTTGTGGTAAAAAACCAATCTTTGATAAGGTTTTTCGTAGAATTAAAAATAGTAAGGCTACTACTAGTTCATTACCGCCTAGACTTAATGAAACTTCTTTATCACAGCCTAATGGTTTCGATGTTGGTATCGGTATGGAATTAAATCATGAGACCCTAAGTAGGCGTTATAATAATTTTGAGGAAGACTTACCGGAAGAAGATGATATATAAGAACAAGATTTAGGTGATATCCCTACCCCTACTTGTCCAGTTACGAAATTACCAAAACACGGTGAAGAACTTTCCCCTTTACCGAAATTTACTAGGGCCAAAGGTACGAACGTACTAAAAGGTTTTTAGTTTGGAAATTTATGGAGCATGATAGGGTAAAATACTTGCAATAAATGCAAGAATATTTTTAAATATTTGACCGGAAAAAAAATGGCGGGACAGGGTTGCTTACTTCGCATTTGATGAAATGTAATAAAGAATTTATCCGTCTAAAAAATGAGGCTAAGGCAAAAAAAGATAGTACACCATTTGTGTATGAATCTGTAGGAGGTAATATGGTTCAAACGCGTTTAGACATTTTTAACCCGGCTGGCCCAAGTTCATCATCGACATCTAGTGAAGATATAGATAGAGAAGAACTAGCGAAAATGGTTGCTGTTATGGATTTGTCTTTTAGTTTTCCTTCGCATATCAGTTTTATTCATTATATTCAACGAGTATATAATCCCTCTTTTAAAGGGTTTTCACGAAATACAATTAAAAATGATATTTTTAAATTTCAAGGTGAACATTGCCATTTTCTTCGTTACTTATTTGATAAATTTGATGGTAGAATATCTGTTACTTTGATATGGGTCGTAGTATTGTCGGTAATGATTATTTTACTCTTACGGCTCATTGAATTGATCATGATTAAAACATGCAAAAAAGAATTATTTCTTATAAATATGTCAACGAGTCAAAAATCGGTATGTATATAGCTAATACAATAACGGAGAGCATGAAATATATTTGATTTATTGGTAAATCTATGGCATGCACATTAGATAATGCTTCTAATAATTTGAAAGCTATTGAAGAGTTAAAAACTAGATTATGTCCTATGGATGAAGATCATTTTCATGTTAGATGTACTGCACATATTTTAAATTTGATAGTACATGATGGTGTTCATTTGTATGGAAATGGTTGTTGTAAAGTTCGAATTGATTGTAGTTATATTTTTAAAAATAAAAGAAAGAACGTAATGGATGATTTTAAATATAAATGTAAACAATGTGGTCTTCCATATAGAAAAGTTCCAAAAGAAATTCCTACTTGATGGAATTCTTTGTTTCAAATGCTTAAAGTTGTTTTTATATATTGTAAACCTATACAATTAGTTTATAATGCTTATAATGAGGATGTTAATTTAATGCTAGATGAAGATGATTGGATTGAAGTAGAAGAACTTTGTAAATTTTTGAAAACTATTTATCAAGCTACGAACACAGTATCTGCTCAATATACTCCTACTATTTCTTCTAATTTAGTAACTATTACTGCTATTTCTAAAGTACTTACTAAGTATAAAAAATATGCCCTTACAAAGAGACAATTGAAGCTATGGTTAATAAATTTAAAAAATATTATTTTCCTATTCTACAAATTTATTTGACAGCTACTTTAATCAACTTATTTTATAAAGAACATGGTGCAGTGATGTTGGTTCGAAAATTATACAAAAATTTAGAAATTGGACCTCATGAAAAGCCATCAGTTGACACTTGTTGTGCTAGCATAGTACCTAAATCTAGGAGTTTATTTAACTTGATCAAGTTATGGAATAAAATATTGGGCCAATCGAACCTCCTACTTCTAGACGTAGATATGATGATTTAGACGACGAGATGGGTGAAGAACTTGGTCTTTAATGTTGTAGGAGTAATGATTTTGATTCGTATCTTTCGCAGGATCAAAAAAATATTAGAGATGAAACTGGAAAACAATAAATTTTATCATGGTGGAAGACCCGTATTAGACAATTTCCAAAACTTTCAAGGATGGTTCGAGATATGCTATCAACTCAAGCTTCTTCAATTGCTTCGGAGCAAGCTTTTAGCGCAAGAAGATTTATAATTGGAGATCATCAATATTCGTTAGCAAATGATAGTTTGGAGATTTCGGTATTGTTTAGAGATTGGATCAATGCCAAACGAAGAAATTTTGGGCTCCCAAAATTACCGCCCCATGTTGAAGACAAGATAGATGAAATTTTTGAGGAAAGTAGTGATGATGGAATGGAAGCAATGGAGGAACAAGAAAAAAGATCAATTCTGAAAGATTTATCGGCCGAAGAACTAGAAAAGCTATGCGAAAAATATTATAGACTTTTATATATTAATAAGATTCTACAATAGAGATCTAATTCAAACAGAACCCTTCCTAGAAGGTGGTTGCGTAGATTAGATTTTCTTTTAATATCATTGTAATAAATGTACAACATATGAAGTTTGAATAAATATAACGGCTATTCGCCTAATTTTATTTTAAAATTTGTCTTTTCTTTGTTGCAATTATGGGAAAAAAAGTTTAATACAAAACTTTATAAAGTTAGGAAAATTTTTAACTTTACAACTAAAAATTATATAAATATAATTTAACTTCTTAAACTTAATAAAAATATTATATTAAGTTAAACTTGAGGATATATTCCGGTGTCGTTTTGGTCCGACCTAATTCCACACCGGTAACCAACAGACCGGTGCGTACCATGGTAAAATTTTGGTATTCCGGTTCCGGTAATACCGGTTCCGGCGACAAATTCAGTAAGAAAGTTCCGGTACTGGTTCTAGTTTTGGTCAAACCGGTCCGGTAGTACCGATTCCAATCCATTGCCAGCCTGGCGTTGAATAGACAAATTGGTCATCAATTCCGAAAAATTTTTGCCAAAAATTCTCAAAAAATGACTGAATTCTCCCTCCCCAATCTCTCACTCTCGGTCTGCTCTTTATTGTGTGTGTGCGCGCGCGATTTTGTGCGTGTACATTGGGAGCTAGAACAGAAAAAGGGTCAAGCCCTCCAAATCGTCCCTACGTGTATTGCCAAGGAGAAGCAGCAAAAAGAAACAAATGGAGTCCCTGGATCGCTCTTTTTCTGCGTGAATGGGGATCTCTATCCCCCCTTTATTCTCGATTTCTTGTGTGTATATCCTCCCCTAGTGATTATTGTATGCTCTTTCTAATATCAGTGACGTGTACGTGCTTTTTTCTCCCCCTTTTTTTTTGTGTAATTCTCGTGCCCCCTCCCCTTTGGAATTGTATCTGCGTGTATTATTGTAAGACCCCGCAAAATTCTAAGCATAACTCAGTCCATTAAAGCTTGTCAAGGGGTCCCAGATTTGGAAAATTTTAGCTAAGTATTCATACTTAGTGTTATTTTATCCTTCGTAGGTTGGCGACTCTATTTCACGGCCCTCATGACCTTAAAGTAATGATTTTTAGGTTGAATCTTGATCAGGAATGTCAATGGGTGTTTCCGAACAAGTTTTGGATTTTTCGGACTTCGTTTAAAACATATTTGAAAGCTTAAACCAGTGGATCAACGTGATCTCGACGCGCTGCACCGCGTCGCCCATCACGTCGATGAATATTTTCTTCCAGCTCCCAGTGTAAATTCCAATGAACTGACACAGACTCGACGTGGTGCATTAGTCATCGTGTTGATGCCAACGATGCACCACATCGATCTGTGTGTCACTGGGCATATTTTCAATCTTTAAAAGCCGCATCCATAGGGGTACTTGAGTTATTTTCACACCCCTGTTCAGCCCTAAAAGCACGAAATTAAGTCATTCCTAGGGCAAAATTCATTTTTTTTCTCTCAAATTGCTCTCAAGAACAAAACCCTAGGACATCAATTTCAAGATCAATCCTCAAGAACACTTCATCAATCTTTAAGAATTCAAGCATTAAGGTATGTTAAGTGTTCATCCAAGGGTTTCCTTCCACCCTTGAAGTTCAAGAAACCTTTTGAACTATAGTTAAATACTTTTGATGAATTTCATAATTGAATTTGATTGTGTTCGTAACTATGATGTTAGATGAGTTTAGAATCCATGATTAATTATAAGTTCATGAGAAATAAATGGCATGTGTGAGTTGTTGTATGATTTTATGTTAAAAACCCCTTTGAAGTCGTAAGTTGGGATTATGATTATGATGCTTGCATATTGTATTACAGTCGTGTGCATAAATTATGCTCTTCAAGTGTTTTGGTGAATTGTTCATGTGAGTTAAGTAATGAAATTATATCATATTAGCATGTATACAAGCATATGTATATCAAGTGTTTGACAAAATGTCTAAATGAATGCATCTTAGTGAGAAAGTACTAGTATGCTACTAAATTCATGCATTGTTCTACTTTTCATGCTATCGAGTCCTGGGGGTATTTAATACCCGAAAAAACTAGCTGTTTACTAGAGCTATAGCAGTTATAGAATAGCTTCAGTGGCACTCAGTATTCAGTCTCAGTTCAGTATTCAGTTCAGAACTCAGTAGTATTCAGTTCAGAACTCAGTAGACTCAGTTAGTTCACAGAATTCAGTTAGTAATCAGTCCAATACTCAGTGAACTTAGTCCAGTTCAGTCAGACAACACGATCAGTAACAGTTCAGTCAGGCCTAGAACAATTTAGAAATCAATTCAGTATCTTTCACTTGGGAGTAGAATTCAGCACCGAGCGAGCCTAGGGATGGGGGCTCACCCGTTAGATAGGACTGAGATCCCTAGAAGGAATCCCTAAGTTTTAGAACTACGTAGCCAGCGTAGGTTATGAGATGTCACCTGTTAGGTAGGACTGACATACTCAGGGATCACCCGCTAGTTAGGACTGATCTCAGGGGTCACCCGCTAGTACATTCAGTACATTCAGTCTACCTTACTTAGCATATCAGTCTACCTTACTTAGCATACCAGTACATTCAAAGTACTGACGCATACTTTTCTTTGCACTATGATGTCTTATATCATAGGTTCAGACGCACGGGTTCCTGAGCGTACTTAGCAGTCCAGCCTATCAGCATCAGACTTATTAGTGAGTTCTTATAGTTCGAGGACAAAGTTATTACTTCAATTTATCAGTAGTTCAATAGTCGGAGTTAGTTGGGAGTTTGTCCTATCAACTCCAATTTCAAACAGTTAGAGGCTTTCAGACTAGAGTATTTCAGACAGATATTTCAGTAGTTAGTATTTATTTTCAGTTTTGAACCTTATGACAAATTTCTGCCAAATTCCGCATTATCACAGTATTATTACTCAGTTATTGCAGTAGGTACCAATCATGGGTCAACTTGTGGTCCTTCGAGATTATGAGCACCATGTAGTGTCCGGAGTACAGACTCGGGGCGTTACAATTATGTGTGGAAATATGTGTGTGGTTGTGTGGAAATTATGTATAGCGTGTGGGTCCCACATGAATGAGTGTGTGAGGTGAGTGAGGCATGTGTTTTTTTTTTTGTGTATTCAATGAAAAATGGGGAGTGACATGTGAGGTGGCATGGTGAGGTGTCAAAAGTGTTATTCACTTGATCATTTTTTATCCTTTTTTTTGGGGGGGGGGGGGGGGGGGGGGGGAATTATCAACTAGAAAAAGTATATGGTATGGTAAATTAAATGAGTAAAAATATTTTCGGGAAGGAACAAATTATGTGTCTACACTACCATCACTACCCATGTGTTTAAAGGCATAAGAATTACAATTGAGTGGAAGTTGAAGGCTGAAAGGATAACATCCATGCACTCGTGGTTATAATGCCGAGTAATTGCACTTAAGGGAGGAAATAATTGCTGCTCAATGCAGCATTCAACATGCAGTAATTCCACAAGCAGACAACAAAAAGAAAACCCCCACGTTCTACGTTGTATAAAGAATATTTACTACCATGATAATGAAACAATTTATTGATATTAAAATGCTTCAAAATCAATACAACATGAATTAAGCTTCAGTTTACTAGCATGTTGTGAAATGTTGAAATTATTATTTTGCGCTTTGTTTATCACATTATTTTACTCTATATGATATGGTATGCCTTTTCTATTATTTGTTATACCTTGTTCTACCTCTGTATTGTCTCTTTCAAAATGCTTTGTTACGTGTTATTTGAATCAAGTGTCTTTCAAAATATTTCTCTATCTCCATGAGTTAGGCCATTGGGATAAGGTATACATGCATTCTGCCTCTATTGACCTCACCCACGGAAATACACTATGCATGTTCTTGTTGTGAAATTTCTTTAAGAATCTTTTGCCTATATGGTGTGGAATCTACTCGTTTCATATAACTTACGTAATTTCCTTATGTATTAATTCTTGACAGTCCCTGGATCACATACTCGATTTTATTGACTAAGTACCAGAAAGTAGCAAACCAAAAGTTACAAAATGCATTAATCCCATTTACAACATCTCCGTAGCAACTCCAGAAAGTCCATATATTGATATATATTATCAATGAAACTACTTTCACACAAACAAATTATATAAAGTATGTAAACACTTGTTTTTAACTCTAGAAATAATCTTTTTGCCCATCAAAATAAATTTATTTCTTTCCATCCCGGGATATGCACAAAGGTATAGTTCTTCAGATTTGCTTCAAAGCCTTCTGTGTTCTATGGTGCTGCCAACTCTCCAATAATTTCTTCACACTCTTGAGGCATGATTCAAAAGACTCCACAAATACTTCAAAAAAAATCCCCAAAACTGTCTTGCTATTCAGCAATGCATAAGAAGGTGATTGTTCTCCTTTTCATCAATCCAATTTTCATCACTTTCTTTTCTCCATTTTCTTAGCCTTGTCCTATTCCTTCTCTTTCATTTTTTTTGTGAAGAAAATTAACCAACCCTTAATGGGAATCTTCGACTTCATCGTCCTTCAACATTTGTTTTACCACTTCTTCTAGTGCCACATTGATTATGTCAATCAATTCCTCAATTTCTTTGAACAATTTAAGATCTTTAATCTCTATGTAATTTGCAGCAAGAAGTTTAATGCCGCAAGATATGCAATATGTCATGTGAATATTCATGCCCATTCTGCCAGATCGAGACAATGTAGGATTGAATTTCTCTATATGATTTATTGTGAAATTATATGATCCTTTCATCTCCAAGGCTCGACCATCATCCATCCAAAAAATTTAGTAAACCTGACAAAGTAACCCGCAAATAAAAAAAAAGGATCAGGAGTCTCATTTACTTATACCAAATTAAAATTCTGCCAATAAGTGACTCTTAATTTGTTCATGCTAATTAGAAAATAATGGAGGGTGAAATTATTGCTCCATGTCATAAAAAATTCTGTCAAATCCGTCAGTGGTAACACATTTTAAAAATTTGTGGTAATTGATTAGTACCCACTACTAGAAAACTGTAAATTACATGGGATTTTACCTGGGGAATAATATCGCAGAAAATACATGTGGATTTACCTATTAAAATATTAAATTCCTCAACATTACCTGCGAACTATATATTTGCAACAAATTCAGCAGGTAAATTTGTCAGCATATTGCGCAAATTTTGTACTTGCGATATTACCTGGGGATGTATTGGCGGATATTTTATCTCGAGGTAAATCAACATGTATATGGAGAAATATATATTTTTTAAATCCATAGGAAAATTTCCAGGTAATTTCTCCTACAGATTTACGTAGAGATAGTTTGGAAGAAATTTATGTAATGAATTTTATTACCTGAAAAATTATTTGGGAATTTTGTGCTATGAATTTTGTTGGGGATTTACCTGCGAATTATTACTTGAGACATTACCTAAAAAAATGTATCGGCGGGTATTTTATCTCTAGGTAAATTCGCAGGTATATGAACAAATATATATATATTTTAAATCCATAGAAAAATTCCTGGATAATTTATACTACGGATTTACGTAGAGATATTTTGGTGAAAATTTATACAATGGATTTTATTACCTGGAAAATTATTTGGGAATTTTGTATTGCGAATTTTGCTGGGGATTTATTCTTGGGGATTTACATGTAAAATTATTACTTGCGACATTACTTGAGAAAATGTATCGACGGGTATTTTATCTGTAGGTAAATTTGCAAGTATATGGACAAATATATATATTTTTTAAACCCATAGAAAAATCTCTAGGTAATTTATCCTACGAATTTATGTAGAGATTTTTTTGTGGAAATTTATGCAATGAATTTTATTTACCTGAGAAATTATTTGCGGATTTTGTGCTGGAGATTTATTCTTGGAAATTTACCTACGGAATTATTACTTGAAAAATTATTGGGGGATTGTGTTGCTACAAATTTAGCTAAAATTATTTCTTGGGAATTTACGTAGGATCTTTGTGACTTGAAAAATTTAAATAGAAAAAGGATAAACTAGAAGAATAAAAAATATAAAATAAAAAGAAATTAGACATTAAATCGCTGGACACGTATAATCATGAACAAGAAATTAAAATTAGTTTAATGACATAGATGGTATCACAGTTGTATTATCAGAAATTTTAAATTTATATTCATAATTTATAGGTGTCTATTACGAATTATTGTTCTCGTTGATTTTAAAGTAATATATTATGTGCCGTTTTTTATTTACACAATTTGTTCATAACTAATTTGAGAATAATTATATTATTTATTTTACCATTATTTTTATTGTATTAATCCGCAACCTTAGTTAATTTTTTTTTTAATTAATTTATTTTTTAGCCTGTGCCAATTTATAATAATTTTAGCCTAATTTTATCTAATTTATTACAATTCTAGCACAAATTGTGTCCAATTAAACTCAATTTCAAGTTCCATTAAATTTTTTTAACCAAATTCTTAATCTTTAGATCTCAGCCGTTGATCAATATTTATTTATTTATTTATTTATTATTATTATTATTATTATTATTATTATTATATTTAAATAGAAGCCTAAGTCGATTCAATTATCTTCTCAAGTTTATTTAAATTCTAACCAACCTTATATCTAATTGATGTCAATTTTAATCGATTTTTGAATTCAATTTGGTTCATTTTTAAACCAAATTTATATCGAGTCTTATTATTTTTCTCGTTATTATTATTATGTTATTATTTCATTTATATCGAGTCTTAATATTCGTCGCTTTTTTCGCGAATTATTGTGCCAACTAATTAACAAATAATTTATACTTATATTAATTTTATATAGTTACTATATTTATTAAATCATTTATGCAATTATACATGTCCAGAATTTACAATCATTTTTTTTTATTATTATTATTATTATTATTATTATTATTATTATTATTATTATTATTACGTCTTTCCTACATTTATTAAATAGCAGCCTACTCAATTATTAAAAATAATAATTTTATTTATTTTTTAATATTAATTTTATATAGTTGACGTATTTATTAAAGGCAAAATACTCTTCTGAACCCTTGTACTATATCGATTTTGTAAGTTGGACGCTTCTACTTACATGTTTGTCATCTAGACCCCTAAACCCACTAAAAAGTAATATTTTAAACCCTTTTTTGGTGAGTGTAACACACTCTCTCCATGTCAGCTGTCACGTCTGCCACATCTGCCACGTCATCTTCCACATCCTTAAAAAAAAGAATTACATTAAATTCCAAGTCATTTTTAAAATGCTAAATAATAAATTAAATATTAAAATTAATTTAATTAAATAAGAAAAATTTATAATTGTAGAAAAATTTGAATAATCATCTTTTTATTTTTGCTCACAAATTAAACATCAATTTCATTCCAAATAATTAAAATAAATTTCTAACTAAATTAATTTTTTAACTATAAATTCATATATACAAACATAATAAATTTTTTATTTTTAAATTTGAATATCTTTAACAAATTCACAAAAAATTTAATTTTTTTCAAGCGAAATTCACTATTTTTTTTAATATTCACTATCACTCACTTTCAATTCAAATTTAAATTTCAATCCCCAGAAAATAAAAATATTTCAAATTTTAATTTTCATTCAAAAAAAA
>NC_061121.1:25989980-26093437 GCF_002878395.1 Capsicum annuum | reverse complement strand
GGGGCTGGGGGTAGAGAGGGGGTGGAGAGGGGCTGGATGGGGCTGGTTGGGTGTGAGGGATGGGGCTGGGACTGGGAGGGGTGTGGGGGCTGGGGATGGGGTGAAGAGCGGCTGGACGGGGCTGGTGAGGTGTGGGGAATGGGGATGGGGATGGGGTAGGGTGGAGGGGCTGGAAGAGGCTGGGGGTGGGGTAGGATGGGGTGTGGGGGTAGGGACAGGCTGGGGTAGGGGTGGGGAAGGGCTGGACGAGTGTTGGGATGGGGTTAGGGGTTGCAAGGGGTTGGGGTGGGGTGGGACGGGATTGGGTGAGGTGTGGGGGTGGGGACGGGCTGGGGTGGGGTGGGGAGGGAAAAAATATTTTTATTTTTATTAAATTTTTTAAAAAAAATTTAAATTATTTTTAAATTTTTAAAAATATTTTTAAATTAAAAAAAGATGGAGAGAAAAAAGATCATTTTTTAATTATTTTGTATAATTTTAATATTTTTAAATTTTTTAATTATTTTAATATAAAATTGGTCAAAAATTGACCCCCACTCATACCTCCAGGCGAGTGACTACACTCTCTTTGTCCTAGTCATCATTTCAATGCCACATAGGCAAGGGCAATGGTCAAAGGATGCAAAATATTGCTTTTTAATGGGTTCAAGGGTCCAGATGACAAACATGTAAGTAGAAGTGTTCAACTTACAAATCTGACGTAGTACAGGGGTCTAGAAGAGTATTTTGTCTTTATTAAATATCAACCTAATTCAATTCAATTTTCCTAATTTATTTAAATTCTAGCCTTTTTTTACTCAATTTGTGTCAATTGAGTTTAATTTGACTCAGTCAAAATCCCCAATTCAATTTTTTAACCCAACATCTAATTCTAATTTGACTCATCTCCTCAATTCTAATCTCAACCGTTCATCAAATTTGATCAACGGTCATTATTAAATCAATTTTCACTAATATTTTTCTTGAAATTGAACATCTTCGACTATTTTTCTTAAACCGAAGATCTATTGGAAATAACCTATTTACCTCAGCGGTTAGGTCTGCATATATTGTACCCTCCACAGACCCCAATTTGTGGGACTATATCGAGTTAGTTGTTGTATTCATTTTCTCAAAATCTCATAGAGAAAACAATCAAAAGATGTCACCTTGATTTTTTTTTTTATTATTATTATTGTTTTTATGCTCAATTTATTTCAAATTTATTCTCGGTAATTTTTATATAATATTTTCTATGTGACATACGTAATTTATTGTAAGAATAACTATTTTTATAATATTTTTTGATTTATTATTACTATGAAATTATTATTGTATTTAAATAGCAGCATAAGTTAATTCAATTATCTTCTCAATTTTATTTAAATTCTAGTCAACCGTATATCTAATTGATGTCAATTTTAACCTATTTTTGAATTCAATTTGGTTCATTTTTAAACCAATTTTAATTTTCTTTTCAATTTTAATCACATTCGTCGATCTCATGATATTGACGGCTGAGATTAAATCTTGTTTTTCATATAAAAAATATCCAAATACCGAAACTTACTTTTTTAATTTTATTTTTTACAAAATATTTTTCTGATGCTTTTTGTGACTACAACAGTCAGAATATTTGGCAATAAATTTTTGAAAATATATATTCCGACTGTTGTAGTGTTGACACCCAATTTTGACCTTCCGATACTCCTTTTAGGCTGTTATTTTACCCAAATTATTAATTTTAAATATTGATATATTTTATGTATTATTTTGATATCAAATAAATGCCGACGTGTCGCAATCATAATTGCTAAATAAACAATTTATTTTTATCAAGTAATTTTATATTATATGTAATTTAAATATAATATTTTGTTAATATTTATTAAATTATTTTCACAAATATGCACATTTGCAATTTACAAATACATTATGTTGTTGTTGTTGTTGTTGTTGTTGTTGCTGCTGCTGCTGCTGTTGTTGTTGTTGTTGTTGCTGCTACTGCTGCTGTTGTTGTTGTTTCTTATTGATTTATTTCAAATTTTATTTTCAACGATTTTATATAACATTTTTTTATGTAACATTGATTTTACATACATAATTTATTTTAATATCGACATCTAATTATTTTTCTTGTTTTTATTATTACGTCAGTAGTACATTTATTAAAATAGCAGCCCTAATTCAATTCAATTTCTCAATCTGTTTGATTCTTAGTCATTTTTTATATCCAATTAATGTCAATTCTAACTTATTTTTTTGTCATTTTTCATTCCCTTCTCAATTTCAATCACGGTCGTTGATCTCATGAGATCGACAGCTGAGATTAAATCTTATTGTTCATACATATAACACCTTAATACCTAAAACCCTAAATTATTTTCCTATCTTTGAGAAAATAAGCCGCACCTTTTCTCTCCCTTCTCTCTTCTCTCTCTCTAAGGTCAACCACCAGCGAACACTATGCTCCGGGTGAGCCGCGTCGCTGGCAAGACTGTTGCCCCTCCTTTCTTCTTTTCCTCCCTTGTGCCATCAGTCGCCTCTGCACAACAGCCATGCAGCCGGCGAGGAAACCAGTTCCGCCGTCCCTCCTTTCTTCTTTTCCTCCTTGTGCCATCAGTCGCCTCTGCACAACAGCCATGCAGCCGACGAGGAAACCATTTCCGCCACCGCCTCTCATTATCTCCTCTATCCACTACTTGCATTGGCATCCATCCCAACGACCAGCCGACGAGCAAGCCGTCAGTCTCATCGACAAGCCTCTACCAGGCGCCGCCTCCCTTCTTCGTTACCTCTTTTGCCGTCGAAGCGCCCGTGAAAGGACAAAAATATCAGCCAGGCGCCGCTGCTTTCCGTCTACATATCGCTGGAAAGCAATGAAATGCATCCATAAGGCCCATGAGGCGCTGTACATTACTCTCATTCCCTATTTCGTTACCTTACATCCATAAGGCCTTCAAGGAAATTACTTTTACAGGTGCTTTTGTTTGTACATTCTTTAAATTTTATTTTTATTTTTTTTTGGCTTGTTCTGGTCCTTATTATACCATTTCATTCAATCAAAATCATCAATAATGCATTCATCTGAAACTAGTTATATCATGGCAGATGAAATATCTGCATCTATTTGTTCATATTGGGCCCTATTTCATTTACTCTCTATTTATTTCACTTGGAATAAGTACATTTTTTCTCCAACAGACTTCAACTGATATCAAGCAAATTTTCATTTTCCTCGTTGAAGAATGAGATTTGTTTTTCACATAGTTAAGGAATGCATAATTTAATGAGATTCTACTACCCTAAGAGACATGTGAATTGAGATTCTAATAGAAGTGGTAACACATTATTAATTTTGTCCCCACGAACATACAACAAACATTGTGAGAGCTGAAAGTGCATCAAATTGCATGATTTGTCCTTTAAATGGAGCTAGTTTTTTAATTTTTATCTTTCAAATTATTTTTACCCTTGAGCAATCGAACTCATGCTTAGTGAGGCATAAGTTCTTTAGAAACTGAAATAAGTCTGGAGCATAACTTGTAGAATATTGTGATACGAAAATGTAAACTCATGTCTCGTGAAAAAATTGTTTGTTATGAGGTGAAATAAATTAAAATCGAGCACAAAATAAGGAAAGAAGTGCAACCGACCCTTGTCTTTAGTGTGGGCCAAGTCCAACTACAACTAAAAACATTTATTAGTGTAGGTACTTGAAAGGGGAACTTTTATTTTGAATTTAGTTTAGTTTGGTAACTTGTGAAGTGAATTAGTGACTTGAAATATTTGAGTGTAGGTACTTGAAAGGTGTACTTTTATTTTGAATTTAGTAAGGTACATGGTCACTTGAGAAGTGAATCAGTGACTTCAATTTATTTTAGTGTAGGTACTTGAAATGTGAACTTGTGTTTTGAATTTAGTTTAGTTTGGTAACTTATGAAGTGAATTAGTGACTTGAAATGTTTAGTGTAGGTACTTGAAAGGTGAACTTTTGTTTTGAATTTAGTAAGGTACATGGTCACTTGAGAAGTGAATTAGTGACTTCGATTTATTTTAGTGTAGGTAATAGAAATGTGAACTTGTGTTTTGAATTTAGTTTAGTTTGGTAACTTGTGAAGTAAATTAGTGACTTGAAATGTTTAAGTGTAGGTACTTGTAAGGTGAACTTTTGTTTTGAATTTAGTAAGGTACATGGTCACTTGAGAAGTGAATTACTGACTTAGATTTGTTTAAGTGTGGGTACTTGAAATGCGAACTTGTGTTTTCAATTTAGTTTAGTTTGGTAACTTGTGAAGTGAATTGATGACTTGAAATGTTTTAAGTGTAGGTACTTGAAAGGTGAACTTTTGTTTCGAATTTAGTAAGGTACATGGTTACTTGAGAAGTGAATTAGTGACTTCGATTTGTTTAAGTGTAGGTACTTGAAATGTGAACTTTTGTTTTGAATTTAGTTTAATTTGGTAACTTGTGAAGTGAATTAGTGACTTGAAATGCTTAAGTGTAGGTACTTGAAAGGTAAACTTTTATTTTGAATTTAGTAAGGTACATGGTCACTTGAGAAGTGAATTAGTGATTTCGATTTGTTTAAGGGCAGGTACTTGAAATGTGAACTTGTATTTTGAATTTAGTAAAGTACATAGTCACTTGAGAAGTGAATTAATGACTTGAAAATATTTTAAGTGTAGGTACTTGAAATGTGAATTTGTGCTTTGAATTTAGTAAAGTGTGGTCACTTGAGAAGTGAATTAGTGACTTGAAAATGTTTAAGTGTAGGTACTTGAAATGTGAACTTTTGTTTTGAATTTAGTAAACTACATGGTCACTTGTGAAGTGAATTAGTTACTTGAAATGCTTAAGTGTAGGTACTTCAAATGTGAACTTTTGTTTTGAATTTAGTAAAGTACATGGTCACTTGAGAAGTGAATTAGCAACTTGAAAATGTTTAAGTGTAGGTACTTGAAATGTGAACTTTTGTTTTGAATTTAGTTTAGTTTGGTAACCTGTGAAGTGAATTAGTGTCTTGAAAATATTTAAGTGTAGGTATTTGAAATGTGAACTTTTGTTTTGAATTTAGTTTAGTATGGTAACTTGTGAAGTGAATTAGTGACTTAAAAATGTTTAAGTGTAGATATTTGAAATGTGAACTTTTGTTTTGAATTTAGTTTAGTTTGGTAACTTGTGAAGTGAATTAGTGACTTGAAGTAAAAACAGGAAAAGCGACCACAGGTGGTCGGTTTTTGTGGTTGTTTTTCTTATTTTTTCTAGTAGTGGTAGGTACTTGAAAATATGGTTAAGTATAGTGACTTGAAATTTGTACTACTGACTTAAAAATGGTTAAAGTGTAGCTACTTGAAATGTGAATTAGTTACTTGAAAGTGTTTAAGTATAGTGACTTGAAAATGGTTAAAGTATAATTATTTGAAATGTGAAGTAGTTACTTGAAAATGGTTAAATATAGTGACTTGAAATGTGAATTAATTATTTGAAAATGGTTAAGTGTAGTGATTTGAAATGTGTACTAGTGAATTAAAAATGGTTGTGTAGTGACTTGAAATGTGAATCAGTTACTTGAAAATGGTCAAGTGTAATGACTTGAAATGTGTACTAGTGACTTGAAAATAGTTAAGTATAGTGACTTGAAATGTCAATTAGCTATTTGAAAATGGTTTGAGTCTAGTGCCTTGAAATGTGTGCTGGTTACTTGAAATGTGAATAAGTAATTTGAAAATTATTAAGTGTAGTGACTTGAGAATTATTAAGTGTAGTTACTTGAAATTGCGAACTTGTGACTTGAAAATGGTTAAGTGTAGTCACTTGAACTGTGTACTAATAACTTGAAAATAATAAAGTATAGTTACAAAATAAATTTGTTTGGTTATATGAAAAGATTCTGCTTTGAGAATTTTCCATCTAGTAAATCTTCTTGTATAATCCATTGCAGTGTACCTGACAATGTATAATCCATTGAAGTGTACCTTGTATAATCCATTTGACTGGGTACGGAGTTTTAAGAAATAAGAAAAAGAGTTTTATTCACATGAAGTGTTAAATACATGGCACCACTTGAACCCTTCCTCTTGTTCTCTTATTCTTCTAATTTCATCCTCTGTTATCTTAATAGAACAAGTCATAACAATAGTCACAAGAATCTGAAAAATCAACTTTGAGTTTATGATGCTTTATATGCTAATATATACATGTTTATATTTATTGATTGTTATGATTTCATTTGATACTATAATGTCATATAATTTATGCTAATAATGTATTCTTTGCACTTTTTATAGCCTGAAATAACATATTCTTACGCATAATGAGTTTGAAAGAAAGAAACAAGAAATATTAGCTGCTCAAAGTGCATCAATTGTGGAAGGAGGATGAGAAATGAATTGGACTTGTTGATGAAACATGTATACAAGAAATCATCTTCAAATGATGAACGTTCATCTCAAGAAGACAACCAAGCTTATGAGGATGAAAGTGATGGTGACTCTGACGACATGAATGAAAGTGATAATCCTGATCACATGAATGAAAGTGATTCTGATCCTGATGGTTGGTAGTTTTATTGAGGATTCAAGTTTGAAATATTTTGTTTTGGACCATTTAAGAATCATACATTATTGATGTGGATGTTTTGAATTATATTTTTTGTTAGCTGTAATGGTATACATTAGATTTTTACTGAACGATGTTTTTGTGAATTATTGAAGTTTTTGAATAGATTTTTGATAATTGTGAAATGTTTCTAGTAATTTACGTGTGAATTATTACTTGAAAATTTTCATGGGGATGTACACGGTAAATATCCATGAAAATTGTCTTGAAAAAAATTGTTCTTGCGGATTTACTTGGGGCATTTCATACGACTTTTCTTGCGAAATAGTTTTATAAATATCCGCAAGAAATTTTCTTTTGTTAATTAGGAATTTTTACCTCTAAACTTCCTTCAGATTTACTTGGAAATTTTCGTGGGAAATAATTTGTGAATTTTTTCGTGAAAATTCGCGGGTAAAATCCTTTTTTATGAAATTTTACCAAATAGTTCGTACAAAATTTTAATAGTTAATCGTAAATAAATTCGCAAATAACGTACCTGCAGGTTTATTTCCGCAACTAAATTACCTAGGGATTTTATAAATCCGCAGATAATAATTAACTACGAAGGTATTTCCTTTAGATTCTAATTGGTAAGAAAATTTGTAGGTAATCAAATTACTTGGGGATTTTACCACATTATTCCTATGAAAATCGCTAGGTAATAAACATTTTTCTTGTAGTGCCTCAAACCTAGAATACCGGGATCAAAATCCCTTATCTTTCACTTTGATAACACTCAACTAGAAAATTTTATTGTGTACACAAACTTTTATATCTTGTAATTTCGTATTTGAAACACACCGTCCGATTAATTTGAATTCATACCAAGTAGGAATAGTAAAGATAGGATATGGAAAACAAAGGCTAATTTACAATGCTTTCTTGCTGATAAAAATCATTTGAATGAACAACAACAACTGGATTAGCCAAATTATCTAGAAAGTCAATCGTACAATCAATGTCCTTCAACCACCAAAAGTGACGTATTGGCTGTGGAAACCAACAAATTCCTTAAATCCAAATTCCTTCTTAGTGCAGTCAACTCCAATCACATATATTTCAGAGTTCAAATAATTTGTCATTACAGCATTCAAGCTAGATTTCGCAGTCATCGGAGGATCAAACAAGAATTTTCCTCTCTTTCATGCCTTCCCTACTTTACATTAATATTCTTTCCTCGTCTTGAATCTCTCCCAATCCTCAAGATCATGTATTTCTGGTCTGATTCCATCACAATCGCCTCAAAAATGGTGGGATGATCATGATTCATCGGCTTCCACATATCATGTAAATTTGACATATTTTCATAATCCATAGCGTGAATCTTGACCGTCTTGTTTTCATGTTTTTGAAATTTTGCTCCTTTCAAGAATAGAAAGTAAGAATTAAGGACAAGTTTCTTGTTTTTCTTGCGAAATGTCTGCTCAAATGACATAAATGTGGAGCTAGACTCTGATCACAAATGTGGGATATCAAAACTTGTGAATCGCACCATAACACTTCTTAATTTGCAGAAGACTTGCTGATTAGCGTGGGAGAGATGTATGCATTTCTTTTCTCTTCACCGGGTGATCTTTTGATTATGGATACCTTCTCTCCAATTCTTTGAATCTTTGACACCCTATTTATAATTGTTAAGGGAGATAATTTATGAGTAGATGAACTCTCTTAGCTTGTTTGGTATTGATTGGTTCATGTGAGTCATCAAATTTATCACAAACTCTATGAGATAAGGTCGCAATTAACTGGCCAAGGCATGTCACTGGGACATTTGGCGGCCTTTGATTGGTGTATAATATTACTAGGAGTGTTGCATCATATGAATACGTGACATCATCTTATTAGCCCTTGATTTGACTTGGTGCACCACATCATTTGATGCGTGGCATAGGCCCTAGGCTGCGGACTCATTACTTGAAGGCCAACTCAATGGACTAGTTTATGTGAAATTGTACTTTGCTTTAAATCCATATCTTGGACTTAAATAATTTGACCGCGATTTGGGTTTGATATTTCATAAATTTATGAATCTATCTAAACTAACCCCTACATACTTCCTTCAAGAAACAATCATCCAATCTTATGAATTTTCTATATGACATGAATGTCATCTTGAGTGCTTCAAAGCAGATGTAGAATGACTCAAATATTGGAATACTAAGTTTATTAGCTTCACCAAGTTTCACCACACAAGTACTCCCACGATTAGAATTTAACACCTCATTTTTGTAATCAAGAATTCTGTCAAACTCTATAATATGATCACCTATAATTTCATTCAAAATTCTAACTCTTGCTCTCATGGTTGTTGTCTTACCTATATGCACTTTATTGTTGTCTTACCTATATGCACTTTATATTTCTTCCTGATTAAATCTTGCAACTTGAATACTTTGATGTTTGGTTGTTCAATTACATCATCTTTCATAACCTTGGCCACGAATTTAGTGTCGCACGGATAATTTTTAGTGGCCTTCTCACATACATATACTGAATGGTAAATCCCAATAACAAAGTTATTACTTTCACTGTCAATACTTGCATATAGTAACCACTTATAATTTTCCTTACAACATTTAACCCAAACTCTAGTTGATTCATTGACATACTTCTCAACTTGAACCCTTTTCTGAATAGCATATTTTGTGTCTGCCTTTCTAAACTTTTTAATACTAGAAAAAGTCATACCCAACTGCTACACAACCTTTTCACAATTAGGATCATACTTCACAATTTCTGTAGCATGCTTTTTCCTTCTAGGTCTAAGTAGCTTATACCCCATATTATCTACTTCTTCAAGACAACTATCATTTGTATTAGTCTCATAGCTACTATCACCAAAACTGTCATAATATTGTTCATCACCCCCAGTCTTTCTTCTAAAGAATTTTTAACAGTGGTAGTCTCATCAAATATCAAGTCGGGTCCAACTATACCACATGGTACTTTTTCATTGTCCACAGAAATTCTCTTCCTTCTTTTCTCCTCAAATGAGACCTTTGCTCAGTCTCTTTTACCTCATTATGTACATCACTCATTTTAGCACTTTAACTCATTCATACCACTTTCATTATAGGAAGTGCATTACACACGCGGCACGTTGGAGCCATGTCAGAGCCACATAAATAAATTATTTTTAAAAAAAATAATTCCTTCCCCCAAATCAACTTAATTTCATAATAAGATTTGTGTTTCCAAATTTTCAAGCTTATATACAATTCTAGGAAAAGATTTTTATATCCCAAGCTTATTGTAAATCATGATTTTTATATTCTTAATCCTGTTCTTCTTTCCGCCATTTTTTGGTTGCTTTTATCTTCTAAAAACTTATGATACCTTAAGTCCTCCACCACACTCACTTTTTAATTTTGATTGTATATTGCCTTATCTTTTTGAGAAATATGATAACACTGTCAGTGATATCTAATGTGAAGTTTTTATTGTTGTCTTGAATTTTTCACTAGCTCCGACGTAAAGGATATATAGCTTTATATGCTAAAAATACATTGCTAAATCTGCAAAACTCGAACAAATCAATAAAATCGATAGAACCGACAAAATCAAAACTGATAGAATTTATACTATAATTCTTTTATTTGGTTTGAATATTAAAAAAACGTCTTTATTGGTTTGATTTGATTTTGATCCAAAATTGAATTAAATCGGATCATGAACATATATCTATATTTATATCTATTATCTATACTACCTTGAAAGCACCAACTCAAAAACTTAAAGTGAAATTTCTAAACTACCCTTCTTATTAACTTAAATATCTATTTTTTAAAGAAAAACTAAATCCTACCTATTAACAAACAATGTAATGATTCAACAACCCAAAAGAAGCAACGCTCAACACCTCCTTTAAAGCAAACGCATACTTCCGATCTTAAATCTTTCAACAGCAAAAAAAAAAAAAAAAAAAATACTCCAACAAACACGGGCTCTTACTGGTGATGTTTTCTTCTTTGCAGCCGCAAGTTTTATTAACATGATGATTTACGGAGTTGTAATCACAAAAAAATTTACAATCCTATGAACACGGTTTTATTTGTCACAAAATTAAATAAATCGCCAGAAGTTCTACGGTGTTGATTGAAGGTGAATGTGTTAAATTGACTGGATCTCTTTATGTCGCTGCTATTTCATAACTATCACTGTAACTCTATTATCATGTTTTTCTAATCAATTTATCCTTTCTTAAGTTTAGAACATTATGTTATTGTAAATTTTATATTTGTCTTTTTTATCTTGTAAACTTGGTAGGAACCATACCACAATATTTTTAAGCATATGAATTCACTTGTTATATGCATAACTTCAATAATTTGAATCTTTATGTCTGAAGAATTTGAGTTTAAATTAAAGCAAGAAAGAAGAAGAAATCAAAGATGACTATATATAACATATCAAATAAAAAAAAGTGTTACAAATTATTTTGACAAAATTTCTAGCAGGTCAATTTGCATTGTATATCAACTTAATACTTAATGGAGTGAACTTATAAGTGGACAGATCATAGCCTATCCAAACTAAGACGAATTAAGAGGGTACCACTTTCATAGGCTCTTTTACCTCTAATCATCTCTATCCTAGCAGAATATGGCAAGTTATATCAGACTCTATTTTTGTTGGTAATATGTTGCCTGAACAAGAAGTATTAAATAGCTACCCATCAAGGTGAAATTTGAGTCCATGGTTAAGGGAAGGTGGCATTTCTTTTTACTTTTTTTTCTTGATTTATTAACCAAAAGAAGTATGGTACTTTTTTCCTTCATCCCTCTCTTTTATGGAAGAAATA
The DNA here is from genome assembly GCF_002878395.1 of Capsicum annuum. NCBI lineage: Eukaryota > Viridiplantae > Streptophyta > Magnoliopsida > Solanales > Solanaceae > Capsicum > Capsicum annuum. The sequence continues at coordinate 26,082,054 of NC_061121.1, read as the reverse complement.
ATCGACAGAAAAATGATGGTTGAGATTAATTTTTTGTTTATTTTATCTGAATTGTATGATGAGTGATTTATTAGCTTTAATATAAATAAGTTTCATTGTTTGTTGTTTAATTTTCTAAAAATTATGATATGACAATTTTAAGTACTGTTACAGTTTGATTTCTTATATTAAGGGACTAAATTTGCATATTCACACAAAGACAAGAATCCTATATTTTACACATCAAGTGTTGCTCTGATAGCTTTCACCAAGAAGAAGAAATTAGTGAAAGGTATTACGAGAGAATCTTGTTTGAATCACGTCTGAAGACCAACTTTATTTGAAGACTTACTAACCCGTTAAGAGAAAACATTGTGGTACTTTCAAAGAAGCGACCACAGAAAGAGGGCTAATAGAATCAGATAATAACATTTTAAAATGTGTCTTTGAATCTACTTTCTTCAAGATGCCTTCAGCTCTTCAAAGTGTATTTGCAACAATTTTAGTTCATTGCAGCCCACAAAAATTAGAAATCTGTGGGACACATACTGCACATATATGTCTGAAGATTTTTAGAGGATACATTCCAATTCAGATGAATCTCAACCTGCAAAGTACTGTGACAAATATTAATTATTATTTGGAGAGTATGGATAAAAGTATTGAAAAATATGATATGTCGCAAATAATCACAAATTATATCAAACTGCTCTGAATGTAGAGAAGTAATAGAAGAAATGTCTGTGAAGATTTCAGTCGAAGATCATGTTGAGGCACAACCAAAGTTGAAGCAAGAACAAGCACAAGCTTTCAAGATCATGTTGTAATGTGTCGATTCGCAAACACCAGGATTATTCTTTGTAGATGGACCTGGGGAACTAGAAAAATATTTTTATATTATGGATTACAAGCAATATCAGATCAAGTGGTATGATAGCATTGACATCTTCGATCAGTGGTGTGACAACAACAATATTACCTGAAGATCGTACAGCTCAATCAAAATTTGAAATACCACTTTAAACAAATGACTCAACAATGACATTCAAAACAAGTTGGTGGTGCTAAACTGATTAGGCAAGCAAAATTAATAATATGGGATGAAGCACTCATGGACTAGCAACACATAATTGAAACAGTTGACGGGAGCTTTTGTAATATAATGGATAACGACGTACTTTTGGTGAAAAAGTTATGATCTTTGGAGACGATTTTCGTCAAGTACTACCAGTTGTTTCTAAATCTACAAGAGCAGAGCAGAAACAGTGGATGGGAGTTTGGTTAGATATTATTCGTGGTATTTTATGCAAAAGATTCATTTTACAACAAATATAAAAGTCAGACCGGAGATAAATTTAATGACTTTTTACTTCGTGTTGAAAACGGGGAGGAACACACAATAAAAAGTAATTTAATCTTTCTTTCAAATCAAATGGTTGTCAAACACAATGGTGAGAGTAAACTAGAGAAATGTTTGGTAAAGGAAATTTTTCCGTCTCTGCACCAAAATTACAGATCTACAAAGTTTATAACCGAAAGGACTATCTTAGAAGTAGAAATGAATTTATAGACCACCTAAATTAAATATTGATAGCCAAATTCTTTTGTGAAAGCAAAGCATATATCAGTTTTAGTCCTACTGAAGATGACACCAATAACTACTATCAAGAAGAATATTTGAATACCTTAACACCAAAATGGACTATTGCCACATAGGTACATCAACAAATCCCTTATTTTATTAACAATCCACTAATTGTGTAACTTTTATTAGCAAGATATGGCTGAATAACCTAGGTGTTTATAAATACATATTAATAGTAATGTTGAATATTTTAATTTAATATAATAGGTTGGTTTTGAAAGAAAACGCCCCGTCATGATGCTCAGAAATATCAATTGATTTATTCAGTGAAGCACCGCTGATTTGTATAGATTTTGACTAATATCATACATGTCGAAATAACAATTGTTCAATCTTCTACCAAACATGTGTTAATTCCAAGAATAAAACCATCTCCATCAAAAAATGAAGGATATTCTTTTTAATTTATTCGAAATAGTTCTAATATGTCAATATTTTGCAATGACGATAAATAAAGTAAAAGGTCAAACAATCTCAAATATTGAATTGTATCTACCACAACATGTTTCTCACATGGGCAACTTTATGTCGCACTTTCAAGAGGAATATCAATGGCCACAATAAAAGTATTGGTTATGACAGAACAACCATATCAGAGACAAGAACATACACAAGGAATATCGTCTATAAGAAAGTATTAGGTGAGATACGATTACTAACATATTTGAAATTAGTAAAGTCCAAATAATATATAAATGACATGTGTCTAATTATACTTCCATTTTGTTGTCTTTGTAGGTTCAAGTGACTAAGAGATGAGATAACCAACGACTTTCAACTTTCACAGAAGATTGTACTATATTCTGTTGTATAAACTCATTTTACCATATCGTACTACTGTTTATTTTGTAAATAGGCATGAAGGGGGTTAAAGCTGAAGAGAATTTAAAGAAGTTGATAATATATTAAAATAGCTTTACTACAACAAATCCCTGAATGAAATTTCACAGAATATGATTCTACAGCCACAAACAAAAATCACCAGATAATCAAGCTCAAACATCAACTTAGATAATTCAGGGGGTTAAATCGAAATGTCACACGGGCAACACACATGCGGTGAATCTAGTGTGCGCGTATCTCTCTCTCTCTCTTTATATATATATATATATATATATATATGAAAATTTCTCTTGACTACTCTTTAACAGAAAGCCACTTGGCCGAATCTAACTCCATTTTCTTATCAGCAAACCCTTACCACTTGACTAGTAAGGGAAAATCCCTTTACTAAACTAAGAAAATAGAATAGATAGGATTTTTTCACTTCTTCGTCAAGCTTTCGAGTAGCGCTTTCTCAAGTAACCCATCGTCTCTTTTTGGTAGTTCTTTCATAAATGATTATCTCTTCATTTACGAAAGACATATAATCCTATTTTGTAGTGTAATATGGTACACTATAGACAACTGGTCGATCTCTTACAGAACAAAACCAACTAATGGTAGTTATCAAGGGGAGGCTATTGTGAAGCCTAGAAAGGTGGAAGCAAAAAATCGCTTATACCGAGTTCCCCAACAGCAGCTTAGCTTAGTAACAACTTTTTCTATCAGCTGGCGTGGCACTGCTGAATGTTTTTGATCAATAGAACACGAAGGGGAGGAGTAGGAGTTCGCTTTAGGGGCGGAATCAATTAGAAAATACAAAAATGAACGAGTTATTAAAGCTGTCGTGCCTTTTGTGACAAGTTTTTGCATTTCCTGATTCTTGATAGTAGGAGAAATAGAGTCTTTTTTTGGCGACTGTAGCGGAGCCAAAGGAGATTCTTTCAATCGAGATTCGCCCAAATAAAGTACAAATAGTAGCACTCGACCCCTTTAGATTCACATGATCACTTTGAATTTGCTGATCAGGAAGAGAGAATGGAAGAGGTTTGTTCTTTAGATAAAACGGAAGCTCGTTCCTGGCCTCTTTGGCAGTAGCTAACCTGAATTCGTAACCCGCCATCTTTGGGCAGGAGTCGTCAGATCTTGTCCAGGCAAAGGAGCGATTGACACTCGCTCGCAAGTTTTCAGAAGTGGCAAGTGCAAGGACAAGTTGATTTAGAAAGGGGAAGAGGAGTAGCCTAGCCTGGTTCTTGTTTGTTTTCCTTAGCGGTATAGTACGGCACATGGGAAATCACAATCAGAGAGAAGTAACGCTACGATAGATCCGCAGAAAATCGTGAAGCTCGAGATTGAAGAATGTATCTCACGCGGCTCTATCCAGTAGCAATATCTGCATACATGATAGATCATCGTCCTTCTATAAATCATGCATGTTGGTTTGTTGTTGCGGTAACCTCCTTCGATTCTGTTCGCAGATCAGGAACATTCAATGCGAAACAAAAAAGAAAAAAAAATTCCCCATTGGAAATGAAATTATGCTCCATGTCCCCCTTTCACGAAAAATGAAGAGATAAATTGATATATTTATTGAATCCATCGGAACGGACGGGGCTCGAACCCTTGATATATTTATTGAATCCATCGGAACGGACGGGGCTCGAACCCGCAGCTTCCATCTTGACAGGGCGGTGCTCTGACCAACTATGTAGCATCTACATCGAGAATTCAAGTATTATATCCATCATTAGTTCGATCCTTTGTAAGAACTACCCGTAATAACGAACTTGCAAAGTAGATCTGTTTATCATAGAGTCGTGTATCATCTGTAGCAAAATTATGAACGAGAGCTAGCAATCCAAACCGTATTGAAAAGGTTCCTGAGACACGGCATGGAAAAGTAACAATATTAAGAAACGAGGTCCAAGAATGGAGAAGGGGTAGAATTACTAAATGAATACAAGTTGTGGCTAATACCCGAGGCATAAAAGAAGTATTTTCTACCCTTTTTTCTTTTATAAGGAAAGAGATTGTAGCTGGGTACAAATAGGCCTGTGAAAGACGAGTAGGCAAGCACGCGGGTTATACCGGTCAGCTTTGATCTGTCGAGTGAGGATTGGCCGAGGGTACTTCCATCATATAGCTGGGTACTAATAGGCCTGTGAAAGATGAGTATGCAAGCATGCGGGTTGTACCGGTCAACTTTGAGCTATTGAGTGAGGATTGCTCCATCTCCCGAAGAACCGGAAGCTAAGCGCTATGCTGGGGCGGGGGGACGGAAAAAGAAACGGCTCCAAAAAAATTAGGGTTTCCAATGCTTCTACACGCTCAGCGAGATGCGTCGAGTCGATAGTCCTCGTATTGGTAATTATTATACGCTAAAAATCTATATAAGATATAGAAGGCAAAATATGAGAAAATTCAATAAATAAAGAAAAAGAAGAAGACCCTCTCCTTACAGTCCTTTTTAGAACACGTGCCCGCTATTTTTTCGGAGCTGGTGGAATAACGCATTCAACATCTACTAAACCAAATCCACACTTTGGAAGAAGAGGAGAGGACCCTCATCCGAGAAAGGGAGAACAGAATTTGCCTTGATTTCAATTCTATTACGTACAAGTGGGCCAACCAGTCTGTCTGGTAATTGATTCTGTATTCAAGATAGGCTATTTCGTCCTAACTTATAGAGAGAGAGGACTTAGAATTCACTTTGTTTCTTTGATTTTGGATTGTGACATAGGAACTCAGTAAGAGGACTTGATAGAGTATTCAACAATTTTGTGTACTTTCCACCTTCTATAAAAAGAAATTCTAATTTTGGTAACCTTTTTTTGAATCAAGAAAATTCAACTTTGATTAGTAACACTTAAACTCTCTAATATATATACGTTAGAAATCCGAGTCATATGAAATATAGACGATGAAGGACAAATAGTGGCATTGTTGATGTTGATTCTACATTGAATTGAAGTGATCGATGGAAAATTAGGAAAATAAAAGAGAAAAGACATCTTTTTCTCCTGAACTTGCCCTTCAAACTCACTTTAGCACTTAAACTTAACTTCTATTTCTTTACCCCCTTAACATCTTTAAAGTGTATTATTTTCACCCCTCAAAACTGAATATCACTCTCACAAGAGAGAGTGTGTTACACTCGCCTACACATCAACGTCACGTCAATGCCACGTCGGAGCCACATCATTGCCACGTAAGAAGTTCAATTTTGTAAAAAAAATAATTCCCCACACATTATTTTTATATGTTTTTTAAAAAAAATAAAAAAAATATATCTTTACTATTTTATTTATATATATATATATATATATATATATATATATATACATATAGTAAATAAAAAAGCAACCCCACCCCCATTTTCTTTCTTCTTCACAACCCCCCACCCAACCCGTCCATCCCGTCCCCTACCCTACAACGCAGCCCCTCCCCCCCCTTTCTATCTTCTTCAAACCACCCCACCTCTCCCCTCTCCTCCATTTTCTATCTTCTTCAAACTTAAACATATTACCAATAGCCATTAAGCAAACCCAACAAAATCAATTCAAAACATAATTAAAAGTCTCTTCTGATTCTAACACAAACCCAACAAAACAAATAGCTCAAAATATACCATACAACAAAAACATGGAAAACAAAATCAAGATTGAATTTTTAAAACATAATTACAAGCCCTTTATGATTCCTTCATCAAACCACCAATTCAAGAAACAATAATGCAATAGCATCACCACATTCCAATTCAAAACTCTTCATTCCGAAATATTCTGACAAAACTCACCGAAAAACGATTAAAACAAACTCAAAAAAATATATGCACACCATTAACACCACCACCACCACCATTAACAACGCCGCTAATAACTTTTCTTCACCGCCACTAATAACTTTTCTTCAATTTTAATTTTATTTCAAATTTTTAAATTCATGAAGATAACTTTTAATTTTAAAAATTCAATTTCATTCTTTTCTAATGATCTTAAGTCAAGGGGTTTAGGTGAGTTGAAGGATTTGGTAATTGAAGGAGAAGAAATTAGGGGTTTGAAGGGGAGGGGGTGGGGCTGATGGTGGAGAAATTGGTGGTTGAGGGAGAAGGGGGGCTGGTGGTGACGAGTTTGGAGAGTAAAAATTATGGTAGGGGTGGGGGTAGAAGAAGAAGAAGACGGGAAATGGAGGTGGAGAGGTGTGAAGAAGATGAAGAAATTGGGGGGGGGGGGGGGGGGTATGAAGAAGGTGGTTATATATATATATATATATTAAAAAGTGGGGTCATATCAGTTTTAAAATTTAAAAACATGTTTTTTTTCCTTTTTTTTTTAAATTCCACGTCAGCTTTAGAGGTGAAAATATTATATTTTAAAGATATTAAAGAGATAAGTTAAGTGTAAGTGTTAAAGTGAGTCTGGAGGATAAGTTCAGAAAGAAAAGATGTCTTTTCTCGAAATAAAATGAAAGAGTGTTAAAAAGATGTAATACAGAAAGAAAAATAAATACTAATACAAATAACACTTTGGTTCCACCATAAGAAATGTGACTTTCAGAGCATTGGCTAAAGCTTATAAGCTGAGTAAACTGATTTATAAATATTTTAAATTTTATTTACATGTTAAAGTATTTATAAGTTAAAATCATTTAAAAGTCATAAACTAATCGTGAACTTCTAACTTTTCAGCTGATAAACACTTTTAGTTTTAAAAGATATTTCATTATTTTATCCTTAATATTTATTTAAATCTCAAAATATCTTTTCAAAAGTAAAATTTCTAACTTCCTCTTCATATTATATCTTTCGTTCCACCTTTGATTTACATGAATATTTTAAACTTATGAGTTTTGCACAAATTTTAAGAATATTTTAGTCATCCTAACAAAAAAATAATTCACGAATATTTAAAAAAAAAAAAAAAAACATAATCAGCATTTTTATTAATAGTTTCAATATCTTTATTCAAACAACAAAGAATATTATTTTGGATAAGTTACTTAATGACACAACTTAATTTACCTTAACTACTTAAAGCTTCCTATCTTTTTAAACAATTTCTTACATCCGTTATTTACTTTCTCTCTTAAAATATTAGACACATCACTAAAGGAGAAATGTTTGGCTGAAGATCCGCCTACTTCAGCATTTACTGCTCTTTCTTTCCCTCCCCCCTCTCTCTCTCTCTCTCTACTTTCTCTTTCTATATTTTTACAAAATTCAAGTTCGAATCTTCGGCAAACAATGACAACAGTTTCATCGGTAACAATCTCGTTTTTCGATCTCAGCATAACCACAAAATTAGTGGGTTTCTGAGGTGCTTCTTCTATCAAAATTGAGAAAAATCAATCAAAATTTAAAGAGCTTTTTCGAATTAAGTGTCTATTTGGTGGTTTATCGGTGAGGATTTACTAGCAACGATAGCCTGAAACAGAGATAGAGGGAGTTGGTGGTGGAGTAGGGAGGAAATTTAGAGATTAGTTAATGGAGGTTGAAGATGATGATGTTAATGGAGATATAAAAGAATGATGAATATGTTAGGAAAATTTGGAGATACATAATAATGATGTATCTGATTAAAAAGGACAAGAAGATATATTACGTTTGTCAGACACTGCCGATACTAAAGGAGATAAAGGTGAAGATACATCACGGGATCCTCTAAAAAGGTATAATCAATATGTATCGGGAGTCAAAAAAACATGAAAATACATTAAAGAGGGAATGAAGATACATTATGCTTGTCAGGTTTCTGAATCCGATACAAAATCTTATGTATCTCTTAAAGTCTGTTTAAACTAATGTGTCAAAATTCGTCTAAATCAATATATTCAATTATGTATCGATATGTGTCTGTTTTACTGAATTTACAACGAGATACATCAAAGTTATCTATTGGTTTTGTATCAAGATGCATTGGTGTGGATACATGGAGGGTGGTATTTCACCGGTTGGCTGGTTGGAGTGACAATGGTGGTCGTGGTTATGTGTTTTTCGATGAAGAAAAGGATTTTGAATTTTCAATATAAAATTCAGCCAAAACAATGGCCAGCGATTGAGGATTTAACGAGTTACAGCTCACAACGATTTTTGGATATTTTGGATATGTTGTGTTGCGTTGCCGGAGATGTGACCACTCATGTTGCTTGAAGAATCATTATTTATTTTTTGAATTTCAAATTTTGTTATTAACTGAACATATTTTTCTTCTTGATGTGCATTAATTTTTTGTCAGAATGTATCGATTGTCAAATAAAACGCTACCAAAACATTTTCAAACCTTTTAGAAATTTCTATCTAAAAGCAACTTTTTCTTCCCATTGAAAAAACAACTAAAGTTCACGTACTTCCTTTCACAGAAAGAAAATTGTTTTTTCTCCAAGGGGAGGGCCTACCTTTAGTTGACCCTTTTAATTTGCCCTTCAATTCACTCATGTCAAAATTATGTTTGTTAAAAGTCCCATCAATTAGTTTCCTTGACTGGGGGAAACTAGGCAAGTGATCATGAATCACTCTATTGATCTCTATTTCTATAGTACCCTTGCTTTCTTTTATCTTTCTTCTTTTGATTGGACATAAACTCATGGAACTTATAATTCAATTGTAGAATAATTACTTACAGCCACTCATGCAAATAATTGACCAGTATGATATTCATATACATCTACATACCATGGAAGACAAGCATACGGTGACTTGTGATCAGGGGCGGAGCTATGTGGACTCCAGGGGTCCGAACCCCCTTCGTTGAAAAATTATACTATATATATATAAAGTGTTTTTTATTTGTGTATATATATATTAAATTGAACCCCCTTAACACGAACAAAAAATTTGGTTTAGTGGCAAAAGGAGTACAAATTTTCACGCAGAGGGCCTCATGGTCTCGGGCTCGAGACCCATTCACGATAGGTTTTTAATTATTTTTTTTTTTTGCTTCCTGCGTTTGAACCCCCTTCATAGCAATCCTGCCTCCGCCACTGCTTGTGATGTTATCATAAAAAATTTCTTATGTTTAGAGTAAATTTATATAATGTAAAAGTTTAATAATACTAAAGTCCTGTTATAAATTTATTTATCTTATGTTGGATGTCTATCAAGAATATAGATAATATCTATTAAGATCTAATAAGATCTATCAAGATCTAGTTGATATCTATCAGGATTTGAAGTATCTGTTTTTTAGTCAAGTATTTTCTCTTATAAATAGAGGAGTTTTGCTGATTGTATCCCCAATCTGATCATCTCTCATAGAAATACAGAAGTCTCCTCTTTTCTCTCTATTTATTCCTGTTGTTCTTACTTTATATTTCATAACACGTTATTAGCACACTTTATATTTCATAACACGTTATTAGCACGAGATTCTAATCAGCAAGTAAAATCATTCAATTGGTGGGTAACCATATCAGCGGACGTGATTGAGGAAAGCTATAGATAGCAAAGTTAGCACACCACGGCCAACTCAAATGAGTCTCCAGAATATTAATTATGTTTTGCAATTATGTGTTGGATATATTTATGTTTATTAAAAAAAAGAATCTTATGATCTCTCATCTCTCATGAGAAATAAAGAAGCTTCTTCTCTACTAATTTTTTTAATTCTTTGTTATTTTATAATACATTACCAACTGCAACTTTCAAGAAGATGTACACAAGATCAGTATGCAAAGGTTTAAGGATGTTCCCATTAGGGAAAGTTATTACACTCTGTATTCTTTTTTCCTTACGAGATTTTGTCCCACTGGGTTTTCTTTGTAAGGTTTCTAATGAGGCAGGCGAAATACATATTATTAGAGATGTATATTGTTTTTTATTCACTGGATTTTTTTCACTGGAAGTAAGGTTTTAACGAGCTGCATAATCTATCAATTAGACATTCAAGGGGAGTGTTATAAATGTATTTATATTATAGCGAATGTCTATTATAGATAATATCTGTTAAGATCTAATAAGATCTATCAAGATCTAGTTGATATCTATCAGGATTTGAAGTATCTATCTTTTAGTCTGAAACTAAAAGTATTTTTCCTTATAAATAGAGGAGTTTTGTTCATTATATCCCCAATCTGATTATCTCCCATAGAAATAAAGAAGTCTCCTTTCTTCTATCTATTTATTCTTGTTATTCTTATTTTATATTTCATAACAAGTTCTAAATAGTAGTAGGATTTACTATGTACGCCATTTCAATAAGCAAAGATTTAATAATCAAAGTATTTTCCCTTATAAATAGACAGGTTTTGTTCATTGTATGCTTAATCTGATCATCTTTCGTAGAAAAGTCTCCTCTCGTTTTTTTTCTATTTATTCTTGTTGTTCTTACTTTATATTTCATAGTAACTCCTAAGTAGTAGCAGGATTTACTATGTACACCGTTTTAATAAGCAAAGATTTAATAATCAAAGTTTGAGTTAATTTCAAAGTCATATGTATTAAAAAAATTATTAATGTCACTAATTTATCTGATATGAAAGTTATTTTGAAAGGATAAAAAATGTGAATGACAAAATTTCAAAGTCATAATATTAGAAAAATTATTAAAATGACTATTTATCTGATATGAAAGTTATTTTTAAAGGACAAAAAATGTAAGACATTTCAATAAGGCCTTTGTGAAATAGATGATGAAGTGGGAAATATTTAAGCTAGTCAATTGATGTATTAGAGTTTTTTTGTCTTTGGCAATAAAGAATTTGAAAGTTCATTCACGTAGGAAAGAGCCTGATTCTAAGTACGAGATAACGTTTGAGAAATTAAATTATAGCGTCTTGATTATAAAAAATATCTTCGTGATAACATCAATATACGACTCAGTAATGTGATCATCTACCACTAAAATAAATTGCACTTCTTGTTTAAATTGAATATAACATATTCTGTGTATTGGCTCTGACCATAATGAGATTTACTACTAAAGCAAACCTTAGTCCTTATCTTTCATTTAATACTCCCTCCGTTTCAAATTATCCTTCCCAAATTTTTTAATTTAATTTCTCATTTTACTTTTTTTTTTTCATTAATAAAGAATGTTTTATCCTTTGCATGAATTGAATAGAAAATTTAGGAAGAATTAGGTTCGAATAAATTTCGTGATTCTCTCTTTCAAGCTTCTTTCCATCCTGAGAATTTCTTCTCATTTCGTGCCACACTCGGCTCAAGCCAAAGGCAATAAGACCAGGCTCAAGGGTGTTAAGCGTGCTAGCGAGTTAGCTATTGTCGGAAAAAGTGCAATAGCCATCGAGTCAATCCCGAGGCGGTTAATTACTTTTGAAAAAATACTCAATTACCCTTTGAATTATACCCAAAAAGATTATGACATACCTCAACTTAAAGGGGGCCCTGTTACCCCTAAACTAATTAAAAGTGTAATTTTGACACCCTTAGTGCCTACGTGGTGCCTACATGACACAAACGTGTGCCTACGTGGACACTTCAGTGTGTTGTGCCACGTAGGCACCACGTAGGCTCTAAAGGTGTCAAAATTATACTTTTAATTAGTTTAGGGATAATAGAACCCCTTTCATAATCTTTTTTGGTATAGTTGAGGGGGGTTTGTCGTTGGTATTAGCCATTGTACGTGTTGACTGAAGCTTGACGGGTTCGGGTCGGAATCGAGTCACGGCTGTTGTACGCGTTGATGGGCGTTGTTCGGCTGGCTGAAATCGGGTTGAAGCTGGGTCGAATTTGGGAACGGGTTTGGTTGAAGTTTGTTGTTATCGGTTACTACTGATCGGGTTTTTTGGGCAAACTGCTTTTGCCGTGTTTTTGCTATTATTGAGTTTGTTTGTACGCAGTTTTTAATTTCTGTTTGAAGGAGAAAGTAAATTGATGGGCCGGGTCAGCTGAGGTTGTCGAGCTTGGGTTGGTTGAAATTTTGGTGGTCCTGTTTTTGCTGAATTTGTTGTTATTGTTGTAACTAGGCTGATGGATAGTCTAAAATTAATTAGGATTAGGTTGTTAAATAACCCCAATTAGATTAACCTATTCTATTTAATTTTTGACTGAATTGAAAATCATTTGGGTAATTGCATTGTAATTCTGACCCATTTGATTTTAATTATGGACGAATTTAATAGATTGGCCAAATCAAATTGAAATTCGAAATAAATTAATACCTTGTTTAACCTCGAGCTTTTTGATTTAATAAAATTAAAGACATATTCATCCAAATAAATTATTTTTCATAATAAATTATATTTAAATCAAGACTTTCTCCGTTTGAATTAATTTTCAAGTTTATCTCGTTAAAAGTCCAATTTTGATAAAAGTGTTCGTTTAAGTAACAAAATTTATACAATCTCGTATATGTAAATATGAAAATGGATAATCGGCACTTAAATGATAAAATTAATCCAAATAAATATTTTAGAGCGCATATATCCGAATGAAATAAATATTTCAATTTTATTAAAAATTGAAGAAATCCAGAATTAAATTTAGTCGTAGAGGAAAAAAATTAGGAGTCAACAAAATCTATTCTACTAAATCAAAATCAAAGGATACGAGCCACTTTCGTGGCATTTGTGGGTTGCCTCCCACATAGCACCTTAGTTATCGTAGTGGCACAACGTTCTTCATCTTTTTCAAGTTGGATCCTCAAGGGACCCATCATTTACCTCTTCATCCGCAACATCTATAACCAACACCACTTGAAGTTCCATGGATTTATTTCTTCATTTTGCACACCCGAAAAGACACTTCACCATCATAGACCCTAAACTTCATTTTACCCAATTCCAGATCAATGATATCTCTTTCGGTAGCAAGGAAAGGTAGACCAAGATAATAGGCACTTCTTGGTCGATTTCTCAATCAAGCACCAAGAAATCCGTCGAAAGGATGAATCTATTCACCTTTACTAACACGTCAAACAAGACCCCAACCGGTCTCTTGATAGAACGACCCAATCATTAAAAGCCTCATCGTTGTTGGAGTAGGGGTGCCTAAGCCAAGCCTCTGATATATTGCATAGGGTATGAGACTTATACTTGTACCAAGGTCACATAAATCTTTTTCAAATATATGTGTCCCGATAGTGCATGGAATTGTAAAGGCCTCGGGATCCTCTTTTTTTTTTCGCTATCACACTAGCCATGATAGCGCTACACCCATGAGTAACTTCAATGGTAGCACCCTCAACAAACTTCTTTTTCGGCATCAATTTCTTCATAAGCTTAGCATACCCTAGAATCTCTTGGATGTCATCAAGTAACGGTATATTAATAGAGATGTTGCTAAGCTTAGCAAGGAATGTTTTGAATTTAGCATTGTCCTCCTTCTTTTTGAGCCTTTGAGGGAATGGAGGGGGAACCTTCATGGTAGGCGGCGTCTCACTTTGCACCACATCATTCTCAACAATCTTCGGGTCTTCCTTTTCATCATTCACTTCTTCATTTAACACCGGTTCTTTTTTCTTTCCTTTTTGAGACTTCGGAGCCTCCTTATTCAAATCATTCACATGCTTCTTCTTCACATTTGTTTGTTCAACATTGGTCTCTTTTTCAACATCCACCACAAGATCACCGAGGGTTTTACCACTCCCAGTGACAATAGCCAACACTTGGGCATTATTTTTTAGATTCATAATGGTATTATTAGGAGGACCTCTCTTTTGTCTAGCATTGAGTTGAGAGGAGATTTGGCCTATTTGTGTTTCTAATTATTTAATCAAAGCGGAGTGGGATACAACCCTTTGGTTGACTTGCAAAAAATTGCCTTTCAATTCTCAGACCATATTGTCTGTCCCCTCTACTTTCATCAAGATTTCGGGGTCAACGTGTAATGACCCTTTTCCATATTCCCACTTATTTTAGCATTAGAGATTTTTCATAGCTACCCAAAATCATTTATGACTTACTGAAACTGATAGTTTGGTTATCGGGTAGTTCATTGATTTTTAGAACCAATTTCCCATTTAGAAGTCTTTGTCGATTTCAAATAGCCGCTGAGTGAAAACTTTAGTAAAAAAAATTTGGATGCAAATTTCGATTGATCCAACAGCTATGTAATATCAATGGAGAATAGGAACATATCAAAAGGTCACAAGTAATTCAATATTTTATAAAAAAAAAAAAAATGATGATTTTTAATAGTGACAATTCAATGATGATCAAAAATAGAAAATATTGATATTTTAATGAGCCTGTTGTTATGTAATTTCTCAGTTATAGATTGAAATAAATTTATTTTGATCTTTATTATTTTATTTTCACATATAGTTTCACGTGACAAGAGTTTTTGAAAAATTTATTTTTAGTCTATTACAACAAAATATTTCAATGATTTCAAGTATATAAAAAAATGATTACAACCTTAATTTAGAAGATTTACATAAACTAACTTAACAATGATCTATAAGAATATTAAATAATAATTAAATTAAATTAACAGATTACTTCATTCGGTCCATTTACTTGTCGTGTTTTTTATTTACGAATCATTTAAAAATATATTCTATTCACCCTATTTTAATTATTGATTTATCTTTTTTTTATGTCCGCTAAAAATAATAATAAAGGCAATGTACTATTTATTATTGATTAAATTATCCTATTTATTATATATATTTGTAAAGAATTGAACAATATTTACTATAAGAGTAGTTGAAAATTATTACGAACTTTGATTTTATATGAAAGTTATTTTTTAATAATTTTTTGGAGCAAAAGTGATTATTACTTTAAAATGAAGGAATTTTTAATCAAAATATAATTTATTTAGTGATAAGAAGAGATCAATTACAGACACACAAGTGAGAATGACATTAAGAAAAAGAATAAGTGCAAAAATAAAAATATTTAACAAAAGAACACCATCAATTATCGTGTGTATTTTGTTAATTCACTTAGCTAAGAAAGTAAAATATCTAAAATGTCCTCATGAGAACTACAAAAATTTGAGATTCATATAATAGTAAAGTTCTAAGAGGGCCCATGCTACTCAAATATAAAAAACAGTATGTAATCTTTATCAAATAAGTATAATGTATATTATATATTATATTTTCTACTACATAATTCATTTATACAGCAGAAGGTTGATCATATATAAGTTTTCATAATTGTCAAAGTTCTTTGTTATATAATTGGGTGAGTTTTAAAGAAACATCTATTTATGAAGATATGGAGAAGTAAAATTAGTAAATACCAAAGGATACAAGTGATTTAACAATAATATACCTAATGTGATTTCATAAATAAAATTTGAAGAGTATAAAATGCACACAAATGTTCCCCCTATCTCTTGGGGTAGAGAGAATGCTTTAAAAGACCTAAGAAACTCAAGTGGTTTAATATTCTAGTAACTAAAATTATAAAATATAATAATTATAATTTGGTGAAGAACATTAATTGAAAAATATTTTTGCATTTTGAGAAATGTTAGTATGTAATTCTATTCATTGAAATTTGTAAATTTGAATTTTTGAAATTATATTTTTTAAAATTTGAGTGTTTGGACATGTATCGTACTCAGAATTTTTTTAAAAAATTATGAATGAATTTGAAGTTTTAATCAAATTTTATGACTAAATAGATATTTGAAGATAAATTTTTGAAAACTACTCCCGATATTCATGACCAAAAACTAGCTGTACTCCCTCTGTTTTATTTTACTTGACCTCTATAAAAAGTATTTATTTTACTTGTCTACTTTAGCAAATTAAGAGAGTTTTTTTTATATTCTTAGCATAATATAACTATATAAATTAGTACTCCCTCCATTTCTTTTTATATTTGTTCCATTTGAGTTGTACTTATATTCCTAAATATTTGCTCCTTTAATTTTTTTAAAAATAGTTTGAACAAAATCTTTTTTTACGGCCTTGTTTAATAAATGTAATCATTATTAATTTTGAAAGAGGTATAATATTTAATTAGAGATTTATTGATGAAATTACTTTTAATTTTATAGAAGTAAGTGATTTATTAAAGGGTATGTCCAAGCAAATAAAAAAAAAGAAGAGATAATAAATAAATTTATAGTTTAAAACATTAATAATAAAGTTAATTTAATAAAATATTCATTTAAAACTTTTTATAAATATGTGTCAAATTAACAAAAGTAAAATAATATAAAAGGAGGGAAATATAAGGCAAAGAAAAGTAAAGGCGCAAGATGAAAAGTGGAGATGGAACGTTGAAGAACTAAACAACAAGAAGAACACACCAATCGTAAAGTTCCATGTGGAAATGATAGTCAATATGAATGATGCCAATGTACAAATTGAAATAGCCACCTTCGGAGCATTAAACATGAAATTCCCATTAGCCCTTCGTGAGGTCGACGAAAAGGAGGCATTCTCCCTTATAATAAGTTATAATATCAAATGACAATCACCATAACTACAGTGTTCTGGACTTGTTTATTGCGATTGGTGTTTTGGATTAGTACTTGCTGTTAAAGTAAAGGACAATAAGACACAAAAAGTGCAGGATTAAAATATATATTAACTAGTCAAGTGTACGTGTTTTGCATATATATCTAAAATAAAATAACACGATAATTAAAATATCAAAATAATATAATTAAATCTACCACTTGTATTAAGCAGAACAGAACGTCAGAAACACATCGAACCCGTTGATATCCCAAGAAATAATGCAAAATAAAACACTCCTTAATTCAGAATTTCGCAAATAAAGAATTTTTTTAAAACAAACAAAAAAAATAAGGAAAAAAAAGAACATGATGATCAGTATTATATTAATTTTATGTACGAAATAAATAACATAGATTTTTCAATAGTACAATTTATCCCTCAACAATCACCAGATAACAAAGAATTGTAAAGTATACCTTGACGCAAGTTGTTTCATAAATCTTTTTAGCTTTCATTGAGATCATCTTTCAGCCAAAACAATAAGAAATTGTGGCAGTTGTTGACCCACTTCTGTCAATAAGATCGATTTGAGACTACATCTGCAAAAAAAAGAAATACAAGAAAAATTCTATGGATGTAAATTAAAGACTAAGATATTCAGTCATTGTGAATCTTTTCGAAAGACATGTTATAAGAACCAAAATATATGAACAAATTTATATTAGGATTCGACATTATATGTCGACTAACAATGATTTAAAAAAAAAGAGGATGCACTTTTAGATGGAAAAAAGTTAGCTGCACCGAAATAAAATAAATAGATATTAGGAATTATCACAACCAATTAAAACTACAAATAGAAACTAAAAAAAACTGCAATTCCAAAAAAAAAGAACATGAAGAAAATATGGAGTATAATTTCATCTGTGAAGTAGGCGTAGAAGAAGACAACATCAAACATAAAAGAGTCTGAATTATATATGTTTCATCAGCTCATATTAGAGTTTATTACAGTTCAAAGCTAATCAAATATGGTTAACGAAAAAGCAAAGTATCCTTCAAAAAAAAAAACTAGCCTTGAATATAATGTTAAATTATTTCTCGTATTGTTATAAAACAAGAAAGCATAAAGAAGAAGAGTAGAGAGAATAGAAAGAGTGATTCTTATTTCTTCTCTTGAGCGATGATTTACAATGAAAGAAGCCCTTCTATTTATAGGGAGAATTTTCCCCTAGTTTCACACTAAAAAATAAATTCATCAAATCCTGATAGACATCAAATAGATCTTGATAGATATTCACTATAATTAATATATATCATAACACTCCCTCTTGAATGTCTAACAATACGCATATAGGTTGACTTATTAAAAAACTTACAAGGAAAACCCAGTGGGACAAAACCTCGTAAGGAAAAAAGAGTACAAC
This sequence comes from Capsicum annuum, assembly GCF_002878395.1. Taxonomy (NCBI): domain Eukaryota; kingdom Viridiplantae; phylum Streptophyta; class Magnoliopsida; order Solanales; family Solanaceae; genus Capsicum; species Capsicum annuum. The sequence goes on along the minus strand of NC_061121.1, from coordinate 26,063,860 downwards.
GCGTATTAGCTCCCCCTAATAAGAACTTCCTTGAACCTTTGCATTCCGATCTTGTGCACCATCTTCTTGAAAGTTGCAGTTGGAGGAGACTTGGTGAATAAGTTAGCCACATTGTCACTTGAACGAATCTGTTGTACGTCAATATCACCATTCTTTTGGAGCTCATGTGTATAGAAGAGCTTTGGCGAAATGTGTTTCGTTCTATCTCCTTTTATGAATCCTTTTTTAAGTTGTGCTATGCATGTTGTATTATCATCATATAAAATCATGGGTACTTTGTCATATTTCAATCCACATTTTTCTCGAATGAGATGTATTATGGACCTCAACCACACATACTCTCGGCTTGCTTCATGAATAGCTCTAATCTCAGCGTGATTCAATAAAGTGGCTATGATAGACTGCTTTGTTGATCTCCAAGATATGGAAGTACCCCTACATATAAATACATAGCCTGTTTGAGATCGATCTTTATGTGGGTTAGATAAGTACCAAGCATCACCATAACCAACAAGATCAGAACTGCAATCTTTAGAATAAAATAAGCTCATATCGATAGTCCCCTTCAGATACCGTAATATGTGTTTAATCCCATTCCAATGTCTCCTAATAGGAGCAGAACTATACCTTGCTAGCAAATTTACTGAAAATGCAATATCAGGTCTTGTAGTATTTGCAATATACATTAGTGCATCAATTGCACTAAGATATGGTATTTCAAGACCAAGGAGTTCCTCATTCTTTTCTTGAGGTCGGAATGGATCCTTATTCACATCAAGTGATCGAACAACCATTGGAGTACTTAATGGATGTGCTCCATCCATATAGAATCATTTCAACACCTTTTATGTATAGGCAGATTGATGGACAAAGATACTGTTTGTCAAATGCTCAATTTGCAAACCAAGGCATAACTTTGTCTTTTTGAGATTTTTCATCTCAAATTCTTTATTTAGGTAATCAATTGCCTTTTGAAGCTCTATTGGCGTTCCAATAAGGTTTATGTCATCAACGTAGACAGCAAATATAACAAACTCTGACGTTGTTTTCTTTATGAAAACACATAGGCAAATTTCATTATTCGTATAACCTTCTTTAGATAAATATTCACTAAGACGGTTATACCACATGCGTCCAGATTGCTTTAAACCATACAATGATCTTTGCAATCTAATGGAATACATTTCCCGAGGCTTTGAACTATATGCTTTCGGCATTTTAAATCTTTTGGGAATCTTCATGTATATCTCATTATCAAGTGGTCCATATAGATAGACTGTTACCACATCCATCAAATGCATTTCAAGTCTCTCATGGATAGTGAAACTAATAATATAACACAATGTTATTGCGTCCATAACTGGTGAATATGTCTCATCATAATCGACACCGGACCGTTGTGAAAATCCTTGTGCAACAAGGCGTGATTTATACCTTTGTATTTTATTTTTCTCATTTTTTTCGCACAAAGACCCATTTATAGCCAACAGGCTTAACACCATTAGGTGTTTGAGTTATAGGTCCAAAAACTTCACGTTTGGCAAGTGAATTCAATTTAGATTGAATTACTTCTTGCCATTTTGGCCAGTCATTTCTTTGTTGACATTCTGTGACAGATCGAGCTTCAAGATCCTCACTATCTTATATGATTTTCATTGCAACATTGTATGCAAAGACATGATCCACTACTATTTTAGATCGATTCAAATTAGTTTCAACATCACTTGAATTTATGGATAGTTCTTCATTTTCTTGAGTCTCAGGCTCATTGACCTCTTCAGGGATATCAACATTACTCAAATCTTGAGTTTCCATATGAGGATCTTTTGTAGTGTCATCTTGACCATTTATTTTTCTTTTTCTAGGATTTCGATCCTTAGAACCTAATGGTCTGCCACGCTTCAAGCGTGCTTTAGATTCAATAGCAATGACACTAATGGATGGTCCTTTAGAGACATCAATTCGAATTGGGACATTTTCTGCAGGAATATGTAATTTGGTGATCCTTTTCAGATCAATAAATATGTCCGACATTTGATTTGCAATTTTCTGCAGATGAGTAATCTTTTGTACTTTTTGCTCACAAATAGAAGCACGTGGATCAATATGAGATAGTGATGGATTTTTCCACAAATTTTCTCTTTTGATATCACTATTTTCTTCCCCTAATTTCGGGAAAAGTATCTCATCAAATCAACAATCTGCAAATCGAGCAGTGAACATATCTGTAACACCCCGTACTTAATTACGTGCATTAGCCATTGTTATATGTGTTGGAGTATATGTATTGATCCTAATTTAGGTATATATGAGTTTAAGTATGAGTATTGATTATTTTGAGATGGTTTCAAGTGTATAGTTTGATTATATGTGTATAGAAATCGACTTTATTTATACTGGAATTTGCCCGTCGATGGTTCCATACGAAGGTTATTGAATAAGATTTCCAACGATATAAAGATTTCCAAAACCGGATAAGTTTTGGATATAATCGAGCACGTTCGAAATTATAAAACGGTGGCCGGAATGTTGTGAACAGTAAATGTGCAGGAAAATTTCCTGCACACAAACTACTGAGGCCTGCCAGTTTTTTGGGTCAACTTTGAATGATCATAACTCCCTCAATATAATGAACTGGGAGATCTACCACCTATCAAAAGAAAGATCTTTGAGTCTTCTTTCCAATGCAATTGGTTTCATCCAAATCCGACATCTGAGTAATGAGTTATACTCGTTTTACTTCAGCGTCTCAAAACAAATTTTTAGGGTCAACTTCAAACGATCATAACTCCCTGTACAGGACGAACTGGGTGGCCTACTTTATATGAAATGAAATTCCTTTGAATTATCTTTCCAACGATACCAATTTCACCCAAATCCAATATCGGAACAAAGAGTTATTGTCTATCTACATTAGCTTGTCAAAACAGTCCACCATGGACAGATTCGGATTTACTTAAAATTTTAAGGGCAATATGGTCATTTTCCATCACCTCATGAACGAAAATTGGTCATTATATACATATAATTAGCCTCATATCCATTATGTATCATCCATTATTGAAGACTAAGAAGCCCTAGCCAAATTTCAACTTCAATTATCTTGTGATTCAACCGTAGAAAATCCAAATTGATTCCGTAGTTGTGTTCACCGTCTCGAGGGCTTCAAGAAGCACCCCTTATTTGTGCCAACAGGACTTCGAAATCAAAAGGGCCATTTTATGGTAAGGATGTAAATTATGTTGGTGTTATTTATATGGATATATATATGCATGTGAGCATAAGAAGTGTGTTATTTGATTGTTGTTGAAAGATGATTGGAAATGATGTTGGATTATTCTTGAGCATGGTTGGATTATGTTGAATTGTGAAGGGATTTGGTGTGATGATGTGGTATTGAAATGATGATTATATATATATATATATATATACACACACATATAAACCTATTGTTCAAGTTGGTTTTTGAAATGCTTTGCAAATATTGGTTGTATGGAATTATGGAAGAGAATTGTGGTGTTGGGTTGCTAATACTAGATGCCAAACATTTCATTGTAGATAAGTGATTTTTAAAGGCGGGAAGTTGTGTTGAATTGGTATCCGAATCTACGACGAGGTATGTAAAGCATACTCTAACAATGTTCTTTGGCATGAAAACACCAATGTTCCATCAAGTAAGATTCCGAGGTTGTCCAAAAACATGTATTGTTCTACGTTGCCAACGAAGTTATTTCCATTCTATAAAGTGTCAAAATGTTTCATTGATATACCAAAAGGCTCCTATTTCATTGTTGTGATATTGATGATTCTGAAACACATTGTTGATGTACCAATGAGTCTTTATTACATCGTTATTGTATAGAAGGTCTATTACTTGGTTCCTATTGATGTATCATTGTTTCAAAGTATCAAAAATGTGGTGGCGACCGAAATAACAATCTCAAAGATTAATTGAACTAAGTGATGGAAGTTCTCTCTTATCGGGTGGTATCCTAGGGGCATAAGTCTAGCATGGGTCGATCCCTATTTATGTGTTTATGGGTGGTATCCCAGGGGCATAAGCCTAGCATGGGTCGATCCCAGTTGATATGTACTGGAGGCAGCCTAATGGTCACAGTACAGTACAGTAATGATTACAAAGACGATAAGAACGAAGGTAAAGTGATTGAATAAATACAATGTACAGGTTGTTACAAGTTCTAGTAAGTGTGGTCCACTCCTATTACGACTTATTCACTTGTTTCTGATTTCTATTGAGCTCCTATATCATATGTGATTATCTACAGCTTTACATACTCAGTACATATTTCGTACTGACGTCCCCCACGGGGACCTGCATTTCATGCTGCAGGCACAGGTACTTCAGCTCATTCACAGCATAGATAGGAGCCAGGTCATACAGCTATTGTTGGTGAGCTCCAGTTTGCTTCGGAGCTTTTCGAGTCGGTTCCTTATGTTTTGTTATTGTACAGGAGTCATGTGTGGGCGGGGGGTTTGTCCCGACCCTAGTTATGTCATGTATATCCTAGAGGCTTTGTAGACATAAGGAAGGGTAAAGTCATGGAAGTTTATATAGTGATGTTATATTTGTATATGTGGTGGCCCCGACGGCTACGTAATATATATATATATATATATTTATATATATATTTGTGTGTGTTGTGCTGATACAGGTAATTAGACCCTTCTATATGCAACGAAGTGCTGTCCAAATTTTTGGTGACATATAAGTGAAAATACAGGTATTTGAATGGGTTCTCCCGGGCCTTCTCGGCTTCGGGTGCCAGTCCGGTCCGATGAGATTTTGGGGCGTGACAATATCTCCCGTTAATGGTTCAAGATAGCGAATAATGGAGGGTGATTCATACCCAACATAAATTCCTAACCTTCTTTGGGGGCCCATCTTGGTGCGGTTTGGTGGTGCTATATGCACATATACACCGCACCTAAAAGTTCTCAAGTGAGATATATTAGTCTCTTGATCCAAAACCAATTGCCACGGAGAAAATTTATGTTAATCTGTCGGTCTAAGACTAACAAGTATTGCAGCATAAAAAATTGCATGACCCCAAACAGAAGTGGGTAACTTAGTTTTCATAAGCAATGGTCTAGCTATCAACTGCAGACGTTTAATTAATGACTCAACAAGTTCATTTTGAGTGTGAACATGGGGTACAGGATGTTCCACTCTTGTCCCAATTGATATGCAATAATCATTAAATATTTAGGATAGAAATTCTGCAGCATTATCAAGGCGAATAGACTTAATTTGATTATCGGGAAACTGTGCCCGTAATCGTATTATTTGTGCCAACAATTTTGCAAATGCCAAGTTGTGAGATGAAAATAGGCACACATGAGACCATTTAAATGAAGCATCTATTAGGACCAATAAAGTATCTAAATGACCCACTAGGTGGGTGAATGGGTCCACAAATATCCTCATGTATGAGTTCCAAGAACGCGGGGGACTCAATCCCAACTTTTGTTGGCGATGGCCTCACTATCATCTTGCCTTGATAACAAGCATTGCATGAAAATTCACCATTCGAAAGAACCTCCAAGTTCTTTAATGGATGCCCATTTGAATTTTCCATGATTCGTCTTATCATTATTGATCCTGGATGTCCCAGGCGATCATATCAAAGTACGAAAGTATTGGAATCAGTAAACTTCCTGTTTACTATAAAATGTACCTCAGTTGCACAAATCTTTGTCCAGTACAGGCCAGAAGATAAAGTAGGGAACTTTTCTATAACACATGTCTGGCCAGAGACATTCTTGGTGATACCAAGATATTCAAAATTCATCTCATCAAATGTCTTTATATGATAACCATTTTCACGGATATCTTTAAAACTCATCAAGTTTCTTCGAGACTTGGGAGAGAACATAGCATTATTTATGATGAATTTAGTTCCCTTTGGCAAGATTATAATGATTTTTCCGAAGCCTTCAATCAAATTAGCACTACCAAAAATTGTAGTAACATTGATCTTTTCCATGTTTAGATGAGAGAAATATTTCTTGTCTTTGAATATCGTATGTGTAGTGCCAGAATCAATCAAACAAATATTTTTTTGAAAATTATCCATATCTTCAAATAAAATGACATACACTAAATAAAATATATATTAAATTTTTGTACGAAGTGAAAGCTTATAAGAAATTGTTAATCACACTTTACTAAGCGAATAATAAAAAAAATATATCCAATTAGTACGCGATGCAATCGTAATCATATTACGAAATAAGAATGTGAGAATATGAGAATATTATTATATTACGTAATCATATGAGAATATTATTATATTAAAGAATGTAATACGTAATATATATTATTATATTATATTTCTTTAAAGTTTTCATAACATACAAATAGTAAATATTATATTTTTTTAAAGTTTTCATAAAATGCAGTAACAATTTTTTTTTAATACATTAACATGCATTAACGCCTCATTATCACGTGTTGTAAAAAATTCACAAACAATAATATTTAATCACTATCATCCTTTCATACAGCCTACCATTAGTTGTTTCATTTATAAATCGATGTTTCTATTTTTTTTTCTAATAAATAATGAAAAAAATAAATTCAATTCGATTCAATCATAAATTACAATAATATAATTGAACTAATCAATACGAATTAAAAATTAATACTCATGCAAACAACTACTTTTACATGATTTTTATTCTCTAGCTCTTATCAACAATTTTAAAAAAATTAAAAGCATTCATTCTTCCATGTTTACGGAACCATCACCAATCAAGTGATCAATCTTTCCTTCAGGGCGCTCGAAAAAAGTCTGTTACATCCAAGCATTTTATGTCAACATTATTTTCAGAGAGAAATTTAGCCTCGGGATTTCTCTCTTTCTTCTTTAGACCAAGTGCTTGAGAGCACGACAATCACGTCAATAATGTCCTTTTCTGCCACTTTGGAAACAAGTAACTGCTTCACGTTTCTCATTTCTCCTCTTGGGGGATGATTTACAATGAAGGAAGTCCTTCTATTTATAGAGGGAATTTGCCTTTAGTTTCACACTAAAAGACAAATACATCAAATCCTGATAGACATCAAATAGATCTTGATAGATCTCGATAGACATTCACTATAATTGATATATATCATAACACTTAGAGAAAATGGTCTATTACCCCCCAACCTTTAGTCGAAATTTCAACTACACACTCAACCTTTAAAGGTGACCTATTACCCCCCTAAACTTATTTTTACCGAATTTATTTCCCCCCAGTTGCTGACCTGTCACTGGACGTGACTACACCTGCCCATGGGCACGTCAGTTGAACTCATTTCACTTTAAATTCTTTTTTTTCTAATTGCCACATCATTATTTTTAATAATATAATAAATATTTTAATTATTACTTTTTTCTTAATGAATTTTAATTACCACGTCATGTCTTCTTCTTCTTTTTTTCAAAACAAAAATTCAAGAACTCATTAATGGAGTTCCTCATCTTTCTCATTAATGGATTTCTCCGAAACTAAAAAATTCTTTTTGTTCCGGAACCAAAACCAAGAAACACTTGAACTAAGAAAACAATAAGATTTCTCCGATTAATGAATTCTTGAATAAAGAAGTTGAGGAACTCCGATTAAAAAAACTTGAAAAAATTCAAGAACTTCAATTTCCTCTTTTTTTACTCAAGATCGTCATTAATGGCGAGCTCAAAGCTTCAAATTTTCACAATGCCATATATAATTTTCAACATAACCCACGTATAATTTTCAAACCATTTCTCCGATTTTCTTTATTTTTGCTCAAGATCCGCCATTAATGGCGAACTCAAAGCTTTGAATTTCCACAATGGGGAAGAATTCGCCATTAATGGCGATCTTGAGAAAAAAGAGATGAAATTGGGTTGAAGAACTTCATTAATCCGCCATTCAAGAACTTCATTAATCCGCCATTTTTTTCTCAAGAATTTTATTTTTGACCCAAGAAGATGAAATTGGTTGAAGAAGAAAATGGAGCAAAATGAAAAATGGGGAAGAAAAAAAAATAATAAAGTTAAATAATTAATTTTTTTAGAGTAAAAAAAAATGACATGGCATGACGTGGCAGCGCGTGCATCACACCACATTTCAAATGACTGGTTGTCAGTTTTCGGGGGATAATAATTCCACTTTAAAATAGTTCAGGAGATAATAATTCTACTTTAAAATCGTTCAGGGGTGTAATAGGTCACTTTTAAAGGTTGAGTGTGTAGTTGAGATTTGGGGTAAAGGTTGGGGGGCTTTTGACCAGTTTCTCTAACACTTATTATATATTTTAGGGCCCTTTTTCATATAGACAAGGAAAAAGAAATCCTACCAAAATTAGTTATTCATATATTTTTCTATTACCATACTATAAAGTTAATTAAATAATAATTTAATAAAATAGGCGAAAGACTATTTTGTCTGTTGGAACTTTTTAATGAAGAATAAAAATTCAAATCATTTTTTTAAAGATTTTCACACTTTTAATATATTATAAATATAGATATAGATATAGATATTGATATAGATATAGATATAGACACGGATACAGATAAGCAGCTCTTCGGAAGAAAAAATAAAGCAAATTAATATTTCAAAAACAATACCCTCGATCTCTTTTACTTTTGTATGGTTTTTCAGCGGATGTTCAAAATCTCCAACACAGGAGTCCATTTTACAAATGCTCAACTAGATAATGAATGTCCGCAACTTTTTTAATGTAAAACTAATTAATTTGTTGTGTATATATATGAAATTATCTCTTAAATTAAAGTAGATACTCCGTCTGTTCATATTAGGTTTTCACTTTTTTTCATTTACAAGTATCTTAAAAAAATCATAAATAAAAAAAATAATTTGGGACAATTATTTTTAAAAAGAAAAAACAAAAAATAAATTATAAATAAGAAAAAATTTCTTGGACAATTATTTTTACACGGGAAAAAGGGAAAGAAATGAAGAGCGACCAGGCATTTTCCTGTTTCTTGATCGTTATTCATTGTCGCTCACGAAAAAAAAAAAGAAATAGGGAAAGTTTAAATTAAAAGTGGCGTGACCCATGCAGGTGTCAAAAACCTGCTACCTTCGCATTATTAACACAATGCTCTAACCAACTAAGCTAATAGGCCTTTATTTAGAGGTGTCACTTAATAATTATTCATTTCTCAGTCACCTCACTTCGCCATCTTACAATATCAGCAAAGCATTTGTGGTCCGTTATGTTTATATCTATTGTTTCTTGTTCGTATATTATGTCTTTTCTAGATTGATTTTATTTTAAGTCGAGATATCGAAAACAACCGCTCTATTACACCTGTGAAGTAGTGAATATAGATTGCTTACACTTGTCCTTTCCAAACTCCACTTTAAGGGACTATACTGGGTATATTATTGTTGTTGCATTTGTAGTCAGAGTTCTAGTCTCTAATTTATTAGGATGCAACCTTTACTAGTTTAGTTCCCTCAACTCTAAACACTTGGATATTTATAAGGAATTTTAATGTTATGGGATGCATCTTTAAGTATCAATGCTAACTAATGCAGTTCATCTGGAGCATATGTTATTGTAGTAATAGTTTTTGTTTGTTTATCAATTAAATGGGTGCTCCTTATTTGATCATAAAAAGTATTCAACACAAGTATATGATGTGTTATTGGAATGATTGCTGAGCATTTGCCTCTTCATGGTTACAACTTGTGAGCTAGTTGATAAGTTAATTGTGCACTTAATAAATGGGTTCTCTACAGTGGCGGAGCGAAGATTTTCATTAAGGGGATTTAAAACTTAAAGAAGCAAAACATGCGAACTCATTGAAGGGAGTTCAATATCTTTTTTTTTTTTTTTTTGTGGTTTCCCAAGGTATGCCCACATCCGGCAGCCGTAAGACTAATCCTCCGTTCCACTGTCAGCACAATAAGCAGTAGGGAACTGGCCACAGAGTTTTCTCCATTCACCAGAGGTAGGAATCGAACCTCCCAACCTCTTGCTTTAGGGGTGAGGTGCTGAACCACCACACCAACCCTTGTGATTAAGGGAGTTCAATATCTATTATATACACATAAAACAGCCTTTCTACTTCTTTAGAGGTAGAGGTATGGACTGCGTACATCTTACCCTTCCCAGACCTCACTATGTGGGAATACATTGGGTTTGTTGTTGTTGTATGAATTATAAACAATATAATTTTCGAATCCCGAGCCCCAAGTTGGCTCCACCCTAGCTCCGTGAGATACATGTGCTGGTCTTATAGCTGTTTCATTTGTCGAAATAATATACTTCATTCCGGGGGCAAATTTATAAGCAAAAATGAGGTACATGAACCCATAGTCTCTAGTAAAATTAGGTATTTTACATATATTTTTTTTAAAATTAGTACTTATAATATCATCTTCAGGGGCAGATTTAGAGGGTTAGATGGAGATTTTCGAAAATCCAGTACCTTTCATGCGAATTTTGTATTTATATTCAGAAATCTAGTATATATATATATATAAGAATTATAAGTTGGAAATTCATAAATAAAATGTATTATTGATTTAGTGATAGAGAAGTTGTTTTGCTAAAGCCTTATTTTATGCCTTACCAAAAACTCACAAGCTTTAAATTCTAGATTCGACATTGATCGATCTTTTGACAACCATGCCATAAGTGAAATCCTTTATTGCAATTGTTAATCTCCTATATGTTGTATCTTCACAAAATATTTGTTGATCAACTAATTACTTATGTTATACACTATACCTAACCAACAACTTTGATATCAAAAGTGCTATATGCTTAAAAAATGAAGCACATGAACATGTGACCGCTATTTTAAAATGGGAAAAGCCATGTTTTTCTTCCTAAAGTTGTCGTCAAAACTTATCTCCTACGTTGACTGATAAACTCAAATAAAATTATTATATCGTCAATTCAAAGGAAAGAAATAGGTTTGAAGATAATGCTGATTCGGGCGAATTTACCTCTTTCAGAATTGATGAAGAAGGGGGTATTGATTATTGAATCTATTCGATTATTTGTAAAAAATAATGGACCATTTATTATGTATCAAATCGTAGGTAAACTCATTTTAACCATTAAATTTAACCAGTAATTATTTACACCCTCCCCCCTAAACTTTAAAGTGTATTATTTTGCTCCCTTAACGGCTGATGTGGCAAAAAAAAAAAAAGCACGTTTTAATAATAAAAAAATATAAAAAATTAATTGAGGTCCACTTTAAAAATTTTAACCATTATTTTTTTCCCCTTATTCCTCATACCTCACCACCCCATTTCTTCTTCTTCCTCACACCCACCACCCCATGTCTTCAATCATGGGGCATCAAAAATCTTCGGTCAAAATTTTCTTTTCTTTTTTCACTCCTATCCACCAAAAATCTTCAATCAAATACATAATAATAAAATACACAAATTATATAACAAATAAACTTTCTTATAAAGATCAAGAATCAACAAATTAAATTAAAAAATACTTAAAAATCAAATCTTTCAGATACCATTCTCTAAGAATTTGCTAAATTTCAACACCCAAAAAATCCGAAGAGCAGTAAAATGGGACATGAAAACAATGAAAAAGGAAAGAAAGAATAGGAACTGGGGGAAACTGCTGGATCGCTGAGAATAGAAAGGGGGAACTGGGTGGGTGGGGGACAACAACGTCGGGGGAGGGAGGAAGTTTCAAGAATAGGGACTAGGGAGAGGGGGGTTCGAAGAAGAAGGAAAATGTTGGGGAGGGGGGGAGGAGATATTTTTTATTTAATATATATAGTACATACATATTTTTTACTTTTTAAAAAGAATATATAAAAATAGTATGTGTGTAGGATTACTTTTTTAAAAAAAAAATTATAATTTCTTACGTGGCAGTGACATGACACTAATGTGACATTGATTCGGCAATGACATGGCGCGTGTATAGTGCACTCTCCATTGTGAGAGTGGAATTATGATTTTGAGGTTGTATTTAATTCACTTGAAAGTTGTTAAATAAGATAAAAAATTACAAGTTAAGTTTAATGGTTAAAGTTAGTTTTCGTTACAACTTTAAGGGGAAAACATATCTTTTCTCTTTTAAAATTGATACAAGTGCTATTTTCACTGGCAAATGTATGGCTTAAAAATGAAGCACATGAACATGTGACCTTTATTTTAAAATTGATATAATATTATTTGTGTATATATATTTTAAAAATGATATTTTTTTTTTTTAATTTATATGACGCATGTTTTTTGTTTAGTTTCAAAAAGAGTGACATTTTTATATTTAGTATTTCTCCCATTTTAAAATAATTGAACTTTTGTTAAAAATATTTGTATCAAATTAGTTATCCTATTTATGAAATTAAGAGAATATTATTATGTTCTACCAATATTATCTTTATAATTAAATGAGTGCATAAAATGTACTCCCTCTATTTTAAAATAATTGAATTGTTGGGATATGTCACATCCCTTAAGAAAAAAAATTTAGGACATAAATTGTAAGTTATCTTCCACTATTATCCTTTTAATTGTTCTTAAATTACTCTCTTAGAAAATGTAAAGTACTTAAAAATATCATCAAATGAAAAGGTAAAATAGGAAAAAAAATTTAAACATGTCTCTTGAAGAATGAATAATTCATTTATTTTTAAAATTGAAAAATAGCTCAACAATTCATTTATTTTGGAATAGAGAGACTATATATTAATATTTATATTTTCAAAGTATAATTGATAAGGCTAATTTAGTAAATAAACTTCTAATAAATATTTTTCTTAATGGGAGTGTCCAACTATTTTGAAACGAAGGAAGTTATAAAACTTAATTTTACAAAATCAATTTCAGCCTTGATGAGATAATGTTTGCCCTAAATGAAACGACTATCTTAGTTACGTTGCACTCCGATCTGAATTTCTACGTTCTTTTTTCTCTGTTCGCAATTATAACTATACAAATATCTAAGAATATTTTACATTACAAATTTTAAAAGTCTTATCATATTACAGTATTTAATCAAACTACACTATATAAATTGGGACAAAAGAAATCTAATACTATTATCCTTTGGCGCACATATTATAAAAAATTTAAAATTACACTCAATGGAATATTGTGTTCTTTTGTTAGTATTTTCTATAAATACTAGATTCGCTAATACTCCCTTTGTACATCTTTACTTATTCACTTTTCTATTTTGAGATATTTTAATAATACTTGTTTAGTTTATAAAATTGTCGTGTTATTTATTAGTATTTTCTATAGATTTTAGTTATTTTATTACTTCATCCGTTCATTTTACTTGTTTATTTTTCTATTTTAAAATATTTAATAATATTTGTTTAATTTATAAAAATAATGAATAATATATTTATTTCTTTTCATTTTATTCTTAATAATAAATATGATTCATTATATAATGTATATTCGGCAACGTTAAATTTATTATATTTAAAAAAATGATAAAATTACTACTATCATTTGAAAATTTTTAGGGTTCGTTTGCTAGGAATATAGATAATACATGGATTAATAATACAGGGATTAACAATGCAGAGATTATAGTGGTTGGATTATTTTTTATCAAGTGTTTGGTTCATTGTATTAAAAACAAAATGTACCATGGATTGTATTTGATTTAAAACTCTAGAAAAATCTTCTTTACATTTATACCCTTAAATTTTTGTGGGATTTTCTGTCACATTAAATTAGTCAAGTTAAAAATTAAATATTAATAAAAATTTGTTACTAATTTTCAGGTGTGATGTATCACTAAAATCCTTAATAACATGGTGTACTTTAAGTATTTTTTTTAATCGAAAAAGGGTTAAAAATACTCCTAAACTATCTGAAATAGATCAAAAATACCCTTTGTTAGTTTTTTGGCTTAAAAATACCTCTTTGTTAAATATTTGACTCAAAAATACCCCACCCCCCCCCCCCCCCGTTAACGGAATTCCACCAAGCATGCTACCTAGGTAAAAAAGTCACATGGTTATGCCACGTCACCATCCACATGTAAAATTTTATTTTTTAAAAAAGGATAAAAAATACCCCTGAACTATTTGAAATGGATCAAAAATATACCTCGTTAGTTTTTTGGCTCAAAAATACCCCTCCGTTGAATATTTGGCTCAAAAATTGCCCTCCCTTTAATAAAATTCCACCAAGCATGTCATCTAGATAAAAAAAGACATGTGGATATGCCACATCACCATCCACATGTAAAATATTATTTTTTAATTATATGATATTTCTTTCTTCTTTATTTTTATTTTTATTTTTAATTTTTTTGCAAAACAGTTTTATCGATCTGAAAAAAATATGATCAGCAAAATTAAAAATTTCTAAAAATATTTAAATAAAATGAAATAAATCAGTGTTTTTACTGGATTTTGTTAAACGTTTTTGGGATCTCTCGACATTGGAAAAGTACTAAATAAATTTTGTTAAAGGAGTACAAATTATTTAATTTTTTTAATTATATGATAAACTTTTCACTTAGATTATTAAATAAAATCATATCCATGTTTTTCTAATGATTAAAATATATCAAATGTTATTTACTTTTCTGAAAGTGGAATTTTCAGAAATTCTAAGAATACTTGAAGATTAAACATAAAATTAGAAAAACTATCAACATTCATTGAGTCCAGAAAAAATAAATCAATATCACTGAATATAATCTTTTGATTTATTTCCTTCATCAAGAAGAAAGGAATGTCATATAATTAAAAAATAAAATTTTATATGTGGATGATGACGTGGCATAGCCACGTGGCTTTTTTACCTAGGTGGTATGCTTGGTGGAATTTCGTTAAGTAGAGGGGTATTTTTGAGCCAAATATTTAATGGAGGAGTATTTTTGAGCCAAAAAACTAACGAGGGGTATTTTTGATCCATTGCAAAATAATTCAAGGGTATTTTTGATCCTTTCATGAAAAATAAAATTTTACATGTGGATGGTGACGTGGCATAGCCACGTGGCTTTTATTTTACCTAGGTGGCATACTGGTGGAATTTCGTTAAGGAGAGGGGTATTTTTGAGCCAAATAGTTAATGGCGGGGTATTTTTGATCCAAAAAACTAACGAGGGACATTTTTGATCCATTTCAGATAGTTCAAGGATATTCTTGACCCTTTTCTATTTCTTATTGATCAAATATGTCTTAACTTATAGCTTTAAGTCTACATAAATATTTAAATACCTAAAAATTATTTTTTTAAAAAATAAATGTTCAAGTCACCAATCCATGAACTAATTTTTTTTTTGTCAAACCCATCGGTAGCCCCCTAAACTTGACACGATCTTTCACTTAGGCACTTCAAGTGAACGATGTTCATTTTTGGCACCTCAAGTAGCTATAAGTGTGTCATTTTGATACTTTTCGCTGACATGGCAAAGAGAGTGTATTACACTCTCTATAGGCGCGTGAATGATGAAATTTAGCCGATTTTTAATTTTTTTCCTCTTCTTCTACTCAATTACTCCAATCATTTTTCATATTTTTTCACCTTTGCATCAACCTTAAACTCAAATAAGTTCTCCAAATCTCTCAATAGTTGTAGTCCCTCTCTCCCAAGTCCCAACACTATTATTTTTTAATTTTTTTATTAAAAAAAATCATCTTTTCAGCATAAAAGAAAAAAAATTACAGACTTGAAATTATTATTTTTGGTCATCAATGGCAAATTCATTGACAATTAGTGTTGGTCATCAATGGCGGGCGAATTCATTAAAAATTATTTTTGTTAAAAATTATTCATCGACACCTCCATAATGATTTGTTGTTGCAGAAAATTTCAATCACAGACCCCAGTTATGGATATGTTGGTTGTTGCAGTGATGAATTATTGCAGTGTTGTATTTTGAACAAAGCAAAAGAGAAAAGCAATGAAATTTTGCTATTGTAATCACAATTACTTATGACCATTACTGTTATGGAAGAAATTTTAAAAAATATTTCTTAGAGATGAAAATTGAAGAAGATGATCAAGGAGGAGGAGGGGGGGGGGGGGGGGGGGGCTGCGTTGTTGCAACATTAGTTTGTGGGGAAGGGGGTGCTGCAGCAACCTTGGGGTGGTAGTGAGGTGGCAACAATCTTGTGGTAATGGTAGGGTGGGGTACTTGTAGAAGATGATGGCGGGAGGGGGGGCTGAGGAGGGGGTTATTTATTTATTGATTTTTTATTTAAAATTAAAGTTAATTATTTAAAAATTAATTTTTTAAATTATAATTTATTTAAAATTATTATTTTAAACAAGAACGCCACATGTCTTTTTTTAATTGGTGGTATGCCATGTCAGCAAACGTGTGTATTACACACACTTTGTAAAATCAGTTGATTGTAAAAAAAGTGTCAAAATGACACAGTTAATAGCTAATTGAGGTGTCAAAAATGAACATCGTCCACTTGAGTTACCTAAATGAAAGATCGTACCAAATTTAGGGGGCTAGCGATGGATTTGACCTTTTTTTTTTAAATTTAAAAGGTCCCCTTTCGCATCAAGAAAAATTCAACCCAGTAAGTAAAGTAAACCAAATATATTTAAAAAAAAGCAAATATTAATTATGAAATCATAAAATTACAGTGAATCGAATTTGAAAAATTAAATAGAACATTCATAATTAACTCAATATAATTAAAGAGGACATTAAACTATAAAAGAAATTTAGAAAAAGAAATTAAGGGATAATTTGATTATTTAAGGATCTTATATATGAATTGTTAAACCTTGAATAAATTATTTCTTTATTTACAATGAATAAAATAATATCACATATATTATATAAGTAATTTATGTATTAAATTTAAAAAAATAACCAAACAATGGGACTAAATTTTAATTCAAGAATTATTCTAATTAATACCGTTTACCAAATGGGTCCTTAATTCATATAAATAGGTATAATGAAAAAGTCAGATCCTATCTAAACATAAAAAAGAGCAAAGGTTGCCAAACATTCACGTCTACTCAGCCAATCACCTGTCACTCTAAACTCACTTCAACCAATCACAACTATCCACATGTAACAAACACGTAACACAACGCCCACGCGCCATATATAAATTCCCCTCACAACAAACAAATCACCGGTTCACCAATAAACCGGCAGTTATTAATAAATACACCGCGAAAAACATCACCGGTTCGATTTTCTTTTATCGCAGGCGTCGGCGTTTGATCGTCGGAAAATTCGCCGTTAAAGTCCACGTGGCTACCGGGATCTGACATTTTCCGACGACATGGAAGCTCACGGTGCTGGTCTCCGCCGTGTACTTGTACTTGCTTTTTGTGTCGCCGGTATTTGGTCTGCTTATATTTATCAAGGCGTTCTACAAGAGACTGTGTATGCATAATTGCTTCTCTCCTTCCTCGTTTTTTCTTTTATGTATTTTTGTTGTTAATGGTAAAAACACATCTAAAGTATTTTTTGAGTTTTATACCGAGTTTCGTGCCTGAATCAATTATCAAAACACAGCTCAACTATCATTTGTTTATTTTTTTCTACATAAATAATGGTGATATTTCAGGTAGAAAAAGTGAACAATTCAGATATTCAGTGTAGTTGATGGTAAAAAACACATCTAAAGTATCCCGATCTTTTGAGTTTTATACCGAGTTTCATGCCTGAATCAATTATCAAAACACAGCTCAACTATCATTTGTTCATTTTTTTCTGCATGAATAATGGTGATGTTTAGGTAGAAAAAGTGAATAATTCAGATATTTAGTGTCGTTCATGGTAAAAAACACACCTAAAATATCCCTGTTATTTGAGTTTTATGCCGAGTTTCCTGCATGAATTAATTATCAAAACACAGCTTAACTATCATTTTTCATTTTTCCTACACGAACAATGGTGATATTTCAGGTAGAAAAAGTGAACAATTCAGATGTTTAGTATAGTTGATTTGTAAAAGACACATCTAAAGTATCCCAGTTTTTTGAGTTACATACTAAATTATCATATGTGCTGAATTATCATATATTCTAGTTTCCTACCTGAACTTTTTATCAAAAAGCATGTCAACTATTAATTGTTCACTTTTTCTATCTGAATGATGGTGATATTCAGGTAGGAAAAGCGAATCATTGATAGTTGACACGTGTTTAGATAAGTAGTTGGTGATATATTAGGTATGAAAAATGAATAAGTGATAGTTTACGCGTGTTTAGATAAGTATTTGGTGATATATTAGGTAAGAAAAGTGAAAATTTGATAGTTGATGCGTGTTCAGATAAATAGTTGGTGATATTTAAGGTAGGAAAAGTGGAAAATTGATAGTGGACGTGTGTTTTGATAAGTAGTTGATGATAGTTCAGGTATATGAAACTCGAAAAATCAAAATACTTTTGGTTTGGTTTTGACAGTTTGGTCTATTTAGTTTAAGTTATGTATTATCCCGATGATACAATTGATTTTTAATTCTATAGAAATTGATTGAATGTGTAAAACATGTTATTGCCAAAAGTTAGTATGCAGTGGCGGAACCAGGAATTTTACAAGGAGTGTCACAATATAAACAAAGTACTCCTAACATATAACTATATATGTAAAACTAAAACATTAACCTAGCTAAACAGCATAATTTTCTGGCGATCCGACACTGTTAGTACCATTTGTGAAGTTCAACTTTGCGCTTAAACGATGTTGCACAATGACTATTAGTAACAATTTCAAGATATTTAGTGCAAATTGATGTTTAATTATCTAACAACTGATCGAATTTGTGAGACGTGCCTTTGCCAAATGTTAGTATCCAGTGAAGGAGCCAGAAATTTTACTCAAAGATATAGGATATATACATAAAAGTGAAATATTAACTTAGCTAAACATTGTTATTTTCCTGGACACTGTTGGTACCATTCATAAAGTTCAATTTTGAGCTCAAATTACACAGTGACTATTAGTAACAATTTCTAGAGGTTTTGTTTTCTTTTATACTCTAAAAGGTTCAATTTTGAGTACAATGTGCCTGCATTGCTTGGGTTTGAAGCAAGTTTTTGGTGTTTTCCTCTTAATTTAGTTTTGAAATGCGTTTATATTCATTTCCTTTATTTATTTGGTCGATTTTAATATACTGACTTATGGGTTTTTAGGTCAACGAAGCGATTTGGTCCTAACAATGAGCGGTTTGAACACTTGGCATTCCTAAATCTGTCACAAAATGTAGTTTGTTTGGTATGGTCATTTATAAGTAAGTATACAGCATGTTCAGTGATTCTATAATGTGTGCGTAAGTCGCACAATCGGTTAAGTATTGAGTGTGGTTTTTGTTGCAGTGATCAAGATTTGGTCTAATGGGAAGAGTGGTGGTGCTCCTTGGTGGAGTTATTGGAGTGCTGGTATTACAAATACGATTGGTCCCGCAATGGGGATTGAAGCGCTAAAATACATCAGCTATCCTGCACAGGCATGTACATCAGCTTGTATCTTCCCAGTGAAGAGCTTAATCCATTGGGTTTTCTGGTTTTGTGGCTTCTTGTGAAATGTGAACCATAGAACTAGTGGATTTCCTAAAGTACAAGGGATTGCGATAAATGCATGACATTTTATTAATGTTCTAATTCATAGTAGTGGCTGATTAACTGATATTTAGTTGATGCTTGCAGGTCCTGGCGAAATCATCAAAAATGATTCCTGGTATGTCAGCATTCAGCAAGCAAGCATTTTATACACTTACATGGATGTTCTTTTATTTTATTATGCTTTTGTATATGGTGTCTACACTGGGATTTCAAGGGGTGGGGATTAGGTGGAATTTAGCATTACTGGGGACCATCAGTTGTATCACCTTAGATCTTGTGTGAAGGCTGGCAATAATAATAGAATCAGGCTATTACGAAAAGGAAGAAAAATGATGTTTTTGCAGATTCTATTTGTTCTTGCTAACTGCAATTTTTATCTCCTCTAAAGAGCAAAGTTTTTCTGCAGTAGGGATGTTGAAGTTGCAGAGAAATGGATCTAGGGCCTAACTCAACCTCAAAAGTTGGGGTGAGTTAGGCCTAAATCCATTTTTTTAAATGGTATTAGAGTAGGACTCATCCCAATCTCATTTCTGATGTTGGGGCCCCATATTAAACTTACTACACACCAAATGTCCTGTCGGGGTGGGGGAGGGAGGGAGTGGAGAGAGTGTTTGAAGAGTCAATGGATGGGGTGATCTCTTTGATATTATTGGGCAATCCTCACCTCTTGAGCTAGCTTTTGGAGTTGAGTTAGGCCCAAGATCATTTCTTTACAGAAATCAAATCTTTTTGATAATGACATTTAAGTTTATTTCAGTAAAAAAAAAATTCTTATTCTTTTTTTAATTGTTTTTTTTTTTTTTTTGATAAAAGTTATTTGATTGCTTCTTGCAGTAATGTTCATGGGAACGCTAGTTTATGGCATAAGATACACGATTCCGGAATATGTGTGCTCTCTTCTTGTTGCTGGTGGTGTTTCACTGTTTGCACTCTCAAAGGTATTAACATTTTATTACAATATCTAAGATACAGTGTGTAACTTTTCTCCTCTTCCCTTTTTTCTCTGACATGCTTGTAATTATTCAAGGAAAAGCCAAGGTCCTTTCTCTGAACTACCCCTTACTTTTGGTCTTGTACTTGACTTGATTACAGACTAGCTCGAAAACCATTAGTAAATTGGCACATCCAAATGCTCCACTTGGGTATGGACTGTGCTTCCTGAACCTCACCTTTGATGGTTTCACCAATGCTACTCAGGATTCAATTTCAGCAAGGTAGTTTTCCGTGGCCTACTGAAGTCTTTTTGTGTGTAGTCTTCCCTGAAGCTCTTACGAGTTTCTTCGTTTGTGTTTTATGTGCTTTAGCTTTCCTTATCACATCACGAATAGTGTGCAAATCAATGTTTTCTCACTTCATGAATTTTTTCCAATGCTGGGAAAAACACTACTACGTGGAATAGACTCTTGTTCAGTAGGTTTGTATTTTATTATCTCAAGTTGAATCCCTTCTGGAAAGCATGTGGATTATAACTGGAATTTTATCTATTTACATCTGGCAGAACCTTACAGAGTTTTTTCAACTCTATCATTTATACCATTCTCAAGCTGGATGAATGATATTTTGGGTGGGATAAAGGACGGTACTTATGAAGGAGGAGACAAATACGTAACTGCAAGATTCTGTTGATCATCTTTAAGGATTAATAGGGTAGAACGTAACCATAAAGGAAAACTCACCAAGCTGATGATAGAAAAGCCGGCCTATCTAATAACTTCAGTAAAGCTTGCTTTTATTCCGCCTGCATGTTCTAGAACTTAATTCCACCTCATGAATGTTTTTTTAATGGGAGTAGAGGGGAAGCACGATTTCCTTGGGTCTATGAAAGATATGGCAGTAGAAGTAAACACAAAGGTAATAAATGGTCTATTTTGATAAAGCTTTTAAGAGGATGGGGAAGGAGGGATTATTTAGTTTTATAACTCCATTAAGACGAATATATCTATATTTGCTGAAATCCCCCGTGACAAATTAATGGCTAATCAATGAACAAGTATTCACTAGTTTAAATTTGTTACCTGGTTTGGATTTTCTACTGTCCATTTGCAACCTACAGTCCATCTGGTTGCAAATGTTAACAACATGAATTTAGGTTCAGGTTTAAAAGAGCTATAGTGTTTTAAGAGTTATTTGAAGTAACTCCACTCGGATACACTGTCTGGTGTCCTAACATCTGGTTATCCTGAAAGGACACATTTCAATGGCTTAACCATTGAAGCGGGATCCATGAAACCACCTCATTCACTCACATAGTTGACTGGATAGACATATCAGGAATAGTAGATGTCAAGTGCGGGAGTTTCTGGATTCGAGTTGAAATCTGATAAAGAATACGATGGATCTGTGCATAATCAAATTACAGGTTATGAGGATTTATTGCAGTTTTCTGCTTATTCTATTAAGTATTATCAGTGGAGGAACAGTTGATATTTTCATTCTCAAGTCATATACTTGGCTGTTGTTTGTTACACATCTGTTTTCCTCGTTTTACATTCTCATTTAAGGTTTTGTCCTCTGACCTTCAGAAATCATTCTTGTGGATGAAAAAACCAGTTTTTTACTCTTATTCTGACAACTTAGTTCTCCTAATATTTTCTAGGTATCCTAAGACATCTGCATGGGATATTATGTTTGGAATGAATTTGTGGGGTACCATTTACAATATGATGTTCATGTTTGGCTGGCGGAATGCCAGCGGTTATGAGGCAGTTCAGTTCTGTAAGCAGCATCCAGAGGCAGCATGGGACATTCTTCTTTACTGTCTATGCGGCGCTGTGGGCCAGAACTTCATTTTCCTAACCATTAGTCGATTTGGTTCTCTGACCAACACAACCATCACTACAACACGCAAGTTCGTGAGCATAGTAGTATCCTCTGTATTAAGTGGCAATCCGCTGTCACAAAAGCAATGGACAAGCGTCACCATGGTGTTCTCGGGGTTGTCGTACCAGATTTACTTGAAGTGGAGGAAGTTGCAGAGGATGACAAAGAAGAGGAAGCCCATGTAAATGTTATATCTTTTTATCTGAGGATGCAGTTCTGTACTGTTAGTCTTTTTTCTCATGACGTAGTTCCAGCATCCCAAGAGTGGCAACAATTCCACCATTGGACTACATGTAATCGAAAAGAATTAGCGCATTGTAGAATGAATTATTTTTCCAGGGTTTACTATTAGCTCATTTTTGTATCTGTTTCGTACTTAACAATGTTTCAGACCATGAACAGCTCAGAAGCTATAGCATTACTAATGTTTTCAAGTGTCTAAGGACTGATATTTTCAGTATTTTTGATGAATCTTTGGGATGCAAAACTGTAAGTACAATGTTTGTTCTGTTCCTTTGTCGGGCAAGTTCCAACCTGCACAAAAAGCATAACAATCTATGCATTGTCTCAGAGGGGCTCAATGAAATAGACATGTTTGTGAAGATGCAGACTACCTGAACCTAGAAAGAAAGATCTTATGAAGCTTAACTGTTCCCTGAGCTTAGATGGAAGATGAAGAAATCTTCTGGGGGTCTTGAGCCATCAGTGAAATAGGATACTACTTTGGAAGGGCTAGAACTCTAATCTTGTCTCAGCACCTACAGGATAAGGGACGGTCACAGTAGATAGTTTCTACTTTCTATATAGAGCGTACGCCTCCCAAAAGGTAAAGGAGATCCACAAAGGTTTCCTCAAGCCGAACAGGGCAAGGGACGGTCACAGTAGATAGTTTCTACTTTCTATATAGAGCGTACGCTTCCCAAAAGGTAAAAGAGACATGCAAAGGTTTCCTCAAGCCGAATGGAGATTGACCTTGATGGCAAAGGCAGAAGGGAGAAAATTCTTGGCTGTCCAATATGGGACATTGTAGATCCAACAGCGAACATTATTCCAACTCAAAAAGTAATTCAACATAATTTTAGATCCTTACTTTCCTTGGGCCATGGTTGGTGCATGATGACCACATCTAATTACTATTACGTCCCTCCACAGCTAGACCAAAAGGACTGGCACTGGTTATTTTTGAGGTCATTCTGGTCTTTCCTCTCAATGTTCAAACAACAAGAGAAAGGAAAGTGACTGCCAGTAGAATTCCCACTTTAATTTGTACAGGCTTCCCTCCCCTTTTGCCACTGCCTTTTTTGCTTTAAGTAATGATCATATTAGCCCACCACTACCACCAACTGTTGACCAGTTTAAATATGCAACAGACCCCTCCTTCCCCACAAGATTCCACCCCCAATTTAAAATTCTCAGACACACACAGCAGCAGCAGCAGCAGCAGAAGGAATGGAAGAAAGCAATGACCTCTGTCACTGTACGAGTAAGAATTTTTATCTCTTCCATGTTATATGCTTATAACAATTTTGTGTAAAGATACCTGTTCATTTGCAGCCAGCATTACCTGTAACAGTATCAGACAAGTAAAGCAAGAGAAGAGAAATGTATGCGCACACGCGAACCATATTGCATTCTCCAATCAAATAAAGTATGTTTACATTACATGAAGCCTAGAAACTTATTATTATAACATCTAGACACAAAATATATGAATAGAAACTGAGGTAGGAGGCCAATTCGACTTGTTGGTCCTCGTACCTCTCCCTATGATTTCCTTCTCTTTTTTTCTGTCTTATCGAATATTTTCTATAACCTTGGCGAGGTGCCAATTTATAAGTACAATGATTTCTTCTGTACAACTGGCTAATTAAAAGCCGAAAACTTATGGAACATCAAATACCCCCATTCGTGTTCCATAAACAACACACCAAAGAATGAGAAACAATAAAAGAACACACACTAGATACTGTGAGTATTAGGTCGGAAACTCCAAAAAGGATGCAGATCATCTGTCAGATCTCCAAAGAAAAAGCTAGAATGCCTCCGTTGCATTCTAGGGTGCAGACCGGATCTTCCAAGGCCTCTTGAAAAAAACATAGGTCATAGAGACTGCAATCCAAACAAAAAGAACTCCGAAAATTGAGTAGACTACATATAAGAGAAACTGTTGATCAAAGTTATGGTGATACTGCTCGCGGCAGAATCTTTTGTGAGGTTTGATCAGTAAAGTTGGTTATAGACTATGGAGGAGGGCTCTTTTGCACGATGGAGGTTGCGAAAGATTAGTGCCTGGATGCAGGGATGTGGACTCCACTCCAAGTGTTTTCAATAGGAACTGTCTCTCCTGAAAAAACAATTAAATAAAGTTAACCTCAGTCGTGCCTCACACCGACATGAAATAGGTAAGGTCAAAGAGAAAGCCACATGAAATTATGCATTACAATTCACATGAAATAGACAAGTCAATGTAAAGGCATGATGAGGATCACTAAACCAAACTTCAAATAGTTTCCAGATTTCCAAAAGATCAGGAAAGAAAATGACCTTAGTCCAATGGATCAAAGTAATCTTAGGATTTGCATTCTAAGCATATGATAAAAAAATAATATTAAGTAAAACTACTGTTTGATTGGAATTGTTATCGTAAATCTTTATAGGGGTTAAAATTTTAAAAGGATAGAAAACAGGTTGTTGACAAGCGTGACGAGAGGGCGAGGTTCAAAGGAGGAAAGGCTTAGGGTGATCATTCATGTGATTATTGTATGCTCTCCAATTAAACATAAGAATCCAAAAAAGTGTGCCTTTCTTTGGATTGATTCATTCATCAGTGTCCACTGAGGAATCTGTAAATCAGTCTGCATCAGAGATAGCACGCCTTTTCTCATAAAATAAGGCAAATGAGCTAGAATAGAATCTGGATGCTAATCGTTATGGTTAAGGCAGAGTAGAAAGGGAGATCAAGATTGTGAAAGAAGAGAAAGTGTAAGTGATTATGATGAGAAGCAGCTCATATCCCAAAATCAATTATGCTGCAAGCTTAAGATTGTTTGCGAGCTCTTCTAGAGATTAGAGGTTAACAAACTGAAGGACCAGTAAACTTACAGGGTTTTGACAAGACATGTTCACAGCTTCTCACACCACATGATGTAATGCTTAAAACTATTTCCTATAGAATCACAATATTTTTACTATTTATCTTTGATTGCTTTAGTAACTGAGGGCAACTATAGCATCTCTGCATATGTAAACACTTTATAATCAATAAATAAAAGACAATCAGTAACCTCCGAAACCTGATTTTCTTTCTTTCGAGTATTTAGTACACAACAAGCAATTGGGACATATATAAGAAATTGCTTTCTGCCAAAAATTTGGGAGGTCTGTCTGAGAATCAGATAATTGCATCTTGTAGAAATACCAGTACATCTTCACGTTACTCAAAGATTTTGGAAGTTGCATGTCATATATACATATTAAGTCCTGTTCCTTCTTCCTTTAAGTGCTCAATATATTAGAGCTGACAACAGATGCATAGTTCTTTGCTGACAGCATTAATTTACGATAGCATACTTGCAACTTTTTCATTTTTTACTGATGAAGGAAACCTGGTAGAAAGCACTCTAGATAACAAATTTGTGTTAAGGAGACACTAAAAAGAAAGAACAAAAACAAAAGAAAACGGCACACGTTCACTTGAGCTTTTTGAACTATCGACTGAGGGAAAACTCTGCTTTTCAGTTGAATCAATTTGTTAAAAGTTCACTATGGGCAATACTTGGTTGGAAGTTGGAACATATTCACAGTGTGAACCTCAAAAGCCTAATCATGCTACTCTCCTTGTGCAACAGGCAGGTCTTCTCCTTGTGCAACAGGCAGGTAGCACAGTTTCAGTAAGAAAAGTTGCAGAACTGATATAAACTGTAGCAATGTCTGTTGCTGTTCCAATCCATCCATGAAATCCTATTATCTCTATTAAGCAAAGGCATCTGTTCTTTTTATGGATTTTGCATGCATAAAAAAGTCAATTAATCTATGTAATTGTAACTGAAGTTGCTCTTGATTAAAAAAATTACATTAGTTCGGTTTAATATTAACAAGGCATAGAATGCTTACATAGTTCGGTTTAATATTAACAAGGCATAGAATGCTTACACTTTCTGAAAACTTTGGAGTGGGAATTTCTGCAGCTAAAGATCTGAACAGTGGAGTTACTTGATGAGGAGAACTGAAATCTGTATTCAGAAATTCACACTCAGCGGTAGCAGGTCCATTATTAACTTTTTCTTCATCACAAACTGGCAAAGTATCTGAGATAATACAATCACTACTATCAGCCTAAAACAACTCCCATGGATATAGAACTAAAAGAAACATTGTTGAAGTCCTTCTACCAAATTATGAGTTTACCTCGAGTGGTGGATACACGGCAAGAGATTCCATTTTCTAATTCATGAAGCCCAGCTTGATCACTAATCTGAGACGTTCGTAATTCAGATTCAATATCCTGATGATGTGCACACACCTCAGCTTGACTTTCTTCTGTTTTATCAGCCAGTGCATGGGATAGCAGAGTTGATCCCGTACTATACTCAGAACTGCCAGCAGAATCTTCAGATAAAGCAGGTTGCCTGCAAACCAATAGTTTAGATACAATGACATAATGGAATGGGATAAGGGGTGTCCTTAAAAGTGAGCTTGCATGATCAATACCTCCAAGATGGTTGAGTGCCTTCATTACTACTTCTTGAATCTGCTATCAGGTTCTTATAATCACCAGGTTCAAAATTCATCTCAGGGAGCTGGAACTTGAGCATATCACCATCCTTTGTTTGTTGAAGAAAATCTTGGAGTATCTGCACAATAATCACACTTTCCAGTTAGAGTTTCTGCATGTTAAGCTTGGAGTTTCAGACTGGTTTCTAGAACTATGAAACACAAGAAAACGGAGGTGGACATTTGAAGAAACTTATCATTAGCAGCTCAAGAGTCTTTATCTTTCTTATGTTGTCAATGAGTTATGGAATGGATCTTCCATTTTTTCCCAAAGGAATGAGTCTAAGCTAGAGTAGACGGTTCATTAGTTGTTCTATTTGGTTAATCTGGTCATGTAGAAACAAAGTTCATGTCTACTGCTCTGTCCTTTTCGACACGATTACAAGTTAATGAGATACGATTCTAACAACGGCTTACCTAGAGATGTACCAAATAGTTATAAAGCAATTATTATGAATGGTCTGGATTAGAATAGTGAGAAAAAACAGCTTTAGGATGTAGTCATCATTAATGACGGTTCCACCGAAAGAGTATCACTTGGCTCATCAATTCATTCCAAAAGTGGAAGTGTATTGACCATACAAAGAACATTGACCACACCTTCCACGCATTTTCAAGGCTTTGATCTGTATTCTCTGTGTTCACTTTCATAGCCAGTGAGCTTAGCAGCTCTGCTTGTTGCATCAAAACATGTACCTTTGGATCATCTTTTTTAAGGAATGTTCCTTGAGTTTTGTTGTCACTACCTGCTTAAAAATCCAAAACAAGTCAGACAATTTCTTTTACTAGTCAATGATATATTGGTCTAATTTTTCAGGGTTATTTACCACTTCCAGTAGTCCGCTGATGAGATGCCAGGTTTTCCCCAGCATTATGCAAGTTTTGAGCTAGTACTGCAAATGGATGTCTTAGTAATGGATTTGTAGTTCCACAATCACCCATAGATTTTTCTCCCTCGTTACCAATTTGAAGGACATCTGAAATGTCACTCCTCCTACATCAAGAAAATATAGTATTATATTTGAGACTCTCTTTAAACCATAGTTAAATCTTGCTTCACTCATTTTTACCTCAGCTTTTTAATAGGAGCAGTAGCTTCTGTTATGTTATCCATATTAAGGCCACTTGGAAATATAACCCTCTTGTTATTCAGATTAATGTATGAATTGCTGTTTTCTTTAGCCAAAGCCTCATGCTTTGCTCTCTTTTTGCACAGTGTAGTGAACCGATTCTTCACAGCGTTATCGGTCCTGCAGTTTTAAAAAACAAGAATATCAGCTGACCACTTATATCTGTCAGAACTAAATACTGAAAAAGCAAAATAATAACCAAATAAAAAGCTATTTACCTGCCTGAAACCACCTTTGCAATTTCAGTCCATCTGTTACCAAAGATCTTTTGAGCCTGCAAACATTCTTTTTCAATCAACAACAACAACATACGTAATGCCACAAAGATGGGTGTGAGGAGGGTAGAGTGTACGCACACCTTACTTCTATCTACCTTGGAGGTAGGGAGGCTGTTTCCAAATAGACCCTCAGCTCAAGGGGAAAAAAGTCCAAAGTGGTACAGAACAAGAAATGTTCGTTTTCAATCAGATATGTAAATTTCAAATTTTGAATCACAAGAAGATTTCCCATCAGAACTTAAATGGGCTAATGTCTAATGTAATCTGCTAACATCAACCAAACTTAAGCCCAAAATCCTAAAATAAGTGACAATGATGGGGAGTGGGAGAGATAAAAAAGAAGCAATCAAGAAAGCATCATTTTTTTGGTAAATAGAAAGCATCATTTTCACCTCACATAAAAGTATATCTTCTTCAGGTGACCACCCTCCTTTCTTGAAATCAGAGTTCAAATAAGTGAACCATCTGCATATATTTGCAAACAAACACCAACCGAAAAAATAAAAAAAATATATATAAAAATAAAAAGTAGAAAAAACAAAATACAAAGTGTAGAATAGTCCCTATCGAGAATTCATATTTTAACTAACCTTCTTCTGCATTGCCTTGTTGTTTTATCCTTGAACTTCGATGCGATGATCGTCCAACTACAGCAAACAAATTTGAATGATTTCATTTCCCATATCACACAATTCACTGATTCAGATCATACTTTAACAATAAAGTTACCATCAAACTATTGAAAGAACAATCAAAGGAGTAAAAAACCATACTTGTCTGTTCCATGGATTCGAATTTGCTCTCTTAGTATATCATCCTCCTGCAACTCAAAACAAATCCATCAAATTTTAAGAATCCAATCAATACAAACAATCCAGTAACTCAAAACAAATCCATCAAATTTCAAAAATCCAATCAATCCAACCACTCAAAACAACAAAAAAGACTGACAAAAGAATCATTTCTTGCAAAAATCCCAATACAACAACATATCCAGTGAAATCTCACAAGTTGGGTCTAGAAAGGTTAGAGTGTACGAATACCTTACCCCTACCTCATGGAGGTAGAGAGACTGTTTCCAATAGACACTCCGCTCGAGTAATCCCAATATAACAAAATCCATTAAATTTCAAGAATCCAATCAATACAACAATCCAAAAACTCAAACAAAAAAAATCCATTACATCTCAAAAATCCAATCAATACAGTAATCCAACAGCTCAAAACATAAAAAGTTGACAAAAAAAAAGAATCATTTCTTGCAAAAATGCCAACACAACAACATATTCAATGAAATCCCACAAGTGAGGTCTAGACACAATACAGCGTACGCAAACCATACCCCTACCTCATGAAGGTAGAGAAACTATTTCCAATAGACCCTTGCTCGAGTAATCCAAAAATAACAAAATCCAAACACACAAACAATAAAGATAAAACCAAGAACAAAAAAAAAAACAATAATCACATACACCTCTTGAGACCAAGAAACAATATGCCTTTCCGGGAGGGTAGAGTGTACGCAGAGCTTATCCTCTACGAGATAAGAGAGATGGTTTCCAATAAACCCTCGACTCAACTAATACC
The DNA here is from genome assembly GCF_002878395.1 of Capsicum annuum. Taxonomy (NCBI): domain Eukaryota; kingdom Viridiplantae; phylum Streptophyta; class Magnoliopsida; order Solanales; family Solanaceae; genus Capsicum; species Capsicum annuum. The sequence goes on along the minus strand of NC_061121.1, from coordinate 26,033,745 downwards.
AATATAAAAAAATCCAAACACACAACCAAAAAAACACAAACAATAATAATAATAATAAAAATCCTCAATAATCACACACACACAGAGTCACACACCTCTTGTGACCAAGAAACAATATGTCTTTCTTTAGTCTTTGCAGCTTCAACGCTTCTCTTCATAGCATTCTGCATTTTTCACCACTGATTCTTCTTCTTTGCTCCCTCAACACTAGCATACTATAGTAAAAAAAGACCCTTTTGCGTAAATGTTACATATATATAAAAAACAACAAAAGGGTATTTTACAAAAAGGGAAAAAAAATACTAATCCTTATTCAAGAATTACAATTTTTTTTTGCCTAGGATGCTAACTTTTACCTATTCAAGACTCAAACCTTTTTTGCCCCAAGAAAGTTCAAACAACATCCATGGAATCCTAATTTGGATTCTTTATTTGTTCAAAAAAAAAAAAAAAAAAAAATAACTACCTCGAGATTTGGGGAAAAATGAAAAAAAAGTATTGATTCTTGGGGGTATAGTAAGTAGTAACGTAGATCTAAAGGTATATAGAACCTTAAAGATTGTATTTTTATGGTGATCTTTGGATGATATAGAGCAAATGAAGGGTGGGAGGGGTGGGTGGGGTGTGGGGTAGTGGGGGTAGAGTTTTCAAAAGAGCATACTCCCTTGCCATTTCGTGACATCATTTGACTTGATAAAACTTTTAAAAATTACTATATTTATTTAATTGTACATGATATTATTTAACTTGACGAAATATTTTGAAACTACATTTGTGGTTGTACGTGGCATCATTTCGCTTGATCAAACATTCTAAAATTATATGTGTTAAATTATACGTGGCACCATTTGACTTAAAAAAATTTTTTGAAATTATATTTGCGTACTGTAATTTTTTTTTATATGAGATAAAATGGTGTAATTTTAAAATTAAACTAAGAGATAAAATGGTGTAATTTTAAAATTAAACTAATAAGCTGATATTCTTTTCGAGATGAAATAAAAAAAATGAGAGTAGAAGTAAGTTTTTGTTCTAGTTGTCTACTAAATGTGGGGTGGGGTTTCTTTTCTTGAATTTGTTTGTGTGATTGTAATGGTGTTTCTATGTGGGGTACAATGGAAATGGGAGGGGTTGGGGGTTGGGGAGGGGGAGTGGGGTAGTTAAAATAATCAACGGATTCTTTGCTTTTGGGCGCGGGGGGTATTGGAGGGCAAGTTTGAAAAACAACGCTGAATTCCATGAGGACTATAATTAATGAGAGTAGAAAACTACATCATTTCCCACTTTCTCTGTTTCTCTTCTTATAGTGTGTGTATGTATAGATCAACAAACTACAACGATATCAATATAATTTCACAAATGAAATCTGAATAGGTATATGTTGATTTTATTCTTGCCCCAGTATTAATAGTTAGAGAGTTTGAAGAGATGTTATTGATAGATCTTTCCAGTGATCCACCTGATTGGGATTATCAGAGGTAGATAGAATTATGGTATAAGTATTATATGGTGTTTTCTATTAATTAGATGGTATTTAAAGGGTGATGTATTTCTTTTGTAGAGAGTCACGTTTATTACAGCGTGTTTTACTTTTCACGTGAAATTCTTAAATACAAATTCAGATTAATTGAATTTCAAAGTAAATCCGTGCACATTGGGTGAGAAGCCAAAATAATGGTGTGCACCTGATAAGGTAGTATTTAAACAGACAAATGTTACTCACGTTTAGTGCCTATGTCAAGTCTCATCACAGATAAATCCTACTCACGTTTAGTGCGTGTATCGAATCTCATCATAGACAAATCTTACTCACGTTTAATGCTTACGCCTAACCTCATCACAGATAAATCGTACTCATATTTGGTGCTTACGAGTTATGCCAAATCTCATCACAAACAAATCCTACTCATGTTTAGTGCTTACCTAAATCTCATCACAAACAAACCTCTTTGTAACGACGTCGTGTGTATATTGATTCGCTATTATATTGAATTCTGTTGTAGGAAAATATAACATGAAAAAATCAGTTAAAGAAAACACTTGAATATCATAATGAAATGTGAGTATATTGGATGACTATTATAGATGTATTTAGTTCTGATAAATTATAATTAAGTCATTTTTGTTTTTGAAACAAAAATAAAGAATAAATTAATCATGATCACTTAACTGAAACTAATGTTAAAGACATACATGTTATGTAACTGCTATAATTTAGAGTAAATATCAAATGTGAGTTTCTTCGTATTCTATTAGCAAGTATTTTGGATGAGTAATTGATTCATAGTAGGATGGTTCCATAAAAGTTACGTGTTTAAACTTAATACTCATAGCTACAGCCTACAAAGTAATAGTGAAAAAAAAAAAAAATATTACTAATATGTAATTAAATTACTTATTAAAATTGTAGATTCGTTATTACTTTGTTTCTTCTTCTTCAACCATCTCACCACCATAAAGCTAGGTTGGCGAAAGAGGTTCATTCCAATCTTTTTATTAAAAAATTATATTATATATATAAGATCTATTTTTTATATAATAGGTATATTTATTGAATTTTTTTAGCTTCTTTTGTATATGTATTTTTCTGAACCCCTTAATAAATAAAAATTCTATTTTCAATACACGTATCTCACCATCTAAATTTTCTTCCACTCTAATTTTTGAATAGTACACTTGACAACTTACGTGACCCAACTACTATGCATTATGAGATTGCACATATATTTTCTTATGTTCAAATTTTTACTTGATTTGTGATGGGAGTGGGTGGGTGGTGGGGTGTTTTCCTACTTCAATGAAAAATAAATAAAGAGGGGTTGCAACCCACGTGAGTTGAAAGAAATAAAGGGGTAAATAGGGTCTCTAAATATTTGAAAAAAAATATAAGCATGTATATGGTCAGTCCAGCCTGGTGATCTGATAATATTTCACTACTTTTATGTGAGTAAATGGAATGTAGTTCTTGTTTTAAAGTTAGAAAAAAACTTAATTGCTGGGGTGTCAAAATTCAAATTTTCTCACCTTTGATGTTCTTCTTTTTCTAATTTAGGTTTGGAATAATTGGTAAGCTGTTGCATGTGATTGGGAGGTTTCGGATTCAAGCCGTGAAAATAATTTCCTAATAAAATGTAAAGTGATGTTGCATATATATATTATATCTTTGTAATCTAGTCCTACCCCAAACCCCACGTATCTCGGGAGTTCTAATGCATCGAAACGCCCTATTATATTGATGGATGCCCTTTTAATTCCTCGGTTATTGGTGAATTCTGAATTTGTTCTTTGTAATATATGATTTACTCTTCCCCGCAAATGTAAGGATAAGATCTATTGCATCCTATTCTCACTTAACTTCACTTGTGAAATTACATTAAATGTGTAATTATTGTTATAATATATGGGAATACATTTTACCCCTTTACATAGAAAATATATTATATTTTGAATTATTTTTTTAGGATTATATTAACTACCCTAAAAATGGAGTAAATGTACAAATTTGATACAAATACATAGGTAACTAAATGGTGGAGCGGTTTATACTTCTGAACAATTGCGAATATTCATAAGCAAAGAAATTAAAATGCATATTTCAAGAAACTAAACGTTAAATATGTTTAATCAAATATAGCAAAAATAAATATAATTTATCAATAATTAAAGCAACAACATATTATTAACCTTAAAAAAAAGGACTGTAATGCGAAGACCTTTATTGATACTACTAGACTGTAAGCATTGGCGATATCAGTAGTGAGGTTAGTAGCCACTATAATCTTCAAGAACTTTGGTATTTTCAAAATTACTATTTGACATCATTCGAAACGAGCCAAATTAACTAAATTTTAATATAAATATGACTATAATTTTAATTTATTTATTTTACTTAACCTTTCACATTTTCATAAGTCTTTTGTTGGATTGGTGATTTGTAGGATGATAGTAATACAAATAAATTATATTATATTTTCACATAGTTAACGAGAAATAATATAATCCAAAAAAGTATAACAGTATAAGAAATTAAAAGCCAAAGGTAGGAGCAGTGTATTTGGTGTGGGCATATGATATTGGTCCATCAACTTAATTGGCATTACTTTAAAATTCAAATTAGTCATGAACTTGGATTTATTTGTTTGAATAAATTATTGATATTTTGTCCTCTATAGTTAGCCCTTATAGCTTGTCAAATAGCTTTCATGGAGGTCATCAAAATTGGTTATTCCCTCCTTTTTATTAGCTCCATTTCGATTGGACGCATACTTTAATAAATATTTTATTTATATAAAATTAAAAATATTTTTAATAATATGTCATTCATTAAATTTTATACCTCTTTTTAAATTAATAATAATTATATTTATTAAAAAAATAAAATAAGAAGATTTTATTCAAATTTTTTATGATAAAAGAAGTAAGTATTTAAAAATATACATATAATCCAAATATAGCAATTAAAAAGAAATAGAGAGAGTAATTCCATCCCCCACATTGAAGTTTCAACAAAAAACCATTTTGGTCCCCATCTTTATGTTTTGATAAATTAGTACAAAGTAGTTGTGAACCATGAATTAGGAATATTCTTTTACTAATCTTTCTATCAGACATAGCAATTTATGATCATATATATAGAGAGTTAATTATATGTCATTAAATTGAAAAAAATTGGTCGATCAAAAAAGCATGCGCATAAAACGTAGCAGATGAAAGTGGTTGTTCTTATTAGGTGCTCAATTACTGTAGAGATGTCTCAATAACTTGAATGCATGATATAGACTACACCCGTATCTTCTGACGAAATATATTGCTCCACATAGAAAATATCGATTTCTCTAGAAAAATAAATTTATAAGTATTTTTTTTTTCTTAAAAGAATTCAGCTTCAACTGCTCGATGAGCCATCTACTTAAAAACACCCTATTTTCAGATTTATGAATTTGGTAATATGGGTGGCAACATATCCCGCAAAGACTATTTAGGAAAAATAATGATAGTAATAATCTTAAAGTATCATTGTGCTAATTAAATATGACATTCGGGAGGTTATTGTAATTAAATAAAATCTTGAGTATTGAAGTACAATATACCTTTTGGAAGTTGATGTGTAAAAGAATCAAATGTTCTACTTCTAAAATCCTTTATTGAGTAGTGTGTAGTCAAACTTAAGTTTTTGACCATTAATCACTCTGAGTTGCATGTTCTGGATAATATTAGTCTAAATCATGTACTATAATACTGTATTTTTAAAAGTAGGAGAGATTCCTTTTCCTTTTAACAAATTGGTTAATGGCAAAATACAACCACCACCCCACAAATCTAGGTTGAGAAGGGTAAAGTGAATGTGGATCTTATTATTATTTTTTTTATCTGAAGATATTCGTTTATTATTGACTTGATATATATTTTAAAAGATAATAAATAATAAAGATAATTTTATTAATCTTTCTTGAAGTATAATAATATAATATTTTAAAAAATATATTAGATAATGAATAATATTTAATAGTAATAATAAAATGGGCACAAAATAGAAAAATTATTTATTGGTTTTTCAAACTGCGCATGCATTGATTGATATACATTTTTAGTAATATTGACAAATAAATATGAACGGAGGTAGGACCTTATGAAAATAGAGATACTATTTCTAAAAGATCCTCGAGTCAAGTAAAATATTTCAAAGCAAAATCAATGACAAAAAGATATGGTAGAAAAATATAATCCTCATCAAGAGCAAATTTTTTTAATACAATTTGTATATTTTAATTTTATCCATTAGTCAATTTTGAAAATATTATTTAAATTATATACAATTCTTTTAAAATATATGTTATTAAATAAACTTCATATTATTATCAATTTGTTGATGCTATTATAATTTATTTTACATGATCTCTTCTAGTTTGACCAAGCTTCGTGGGTTGAGTACTGTATAAGGTGCATATTCAAAAGCTATGTGTAGTTTTTTGTTGTAATTACAGTAGTTTTTTCTTTAAGACTTATTCTAGAATACTCTTTTAGTGACTTCATCTCATTTTATGTGACATTTTTCTAGATGTTCAAGAGTCAAAATAATATTTCTTTGATTGCAAATTTTATACTTCATTAAAATAGTTTGAATTGTCAATTATTTTTAACTTGTAGTATTTTTTATATTATTTTTAAATGTATAAATATTATTAAAAATATTAAAGATTGCATGTCTAAAGTTATAATTAAATTTCAAAATATTCCACATAAATTAGATGAAGAAGTAATAAACTTGTGCATTAACGTAAGTAAATGACAATACTTGGACTTTTAAAACTTTTTCCACCAACCTCTCGATTCATACTTCAGTCATACATAGTTGAAGTTCATGCATAAACGTCTAAAGTTGGATCTCATATATCTGAGGTTCAGACAATAATACATTAAATTTACTTGTACAAGTAATGAGTCAAAATTTAGAGAAATTTTATAATTTCAAATGCTTATTTTTCAAATTTAGTTGCATTGGCTAACAACAATGATTACATACTCTGAGATGGTATAATTAGGGCCCGAAAAGGATAGTGTATAAGGATTTTATCCTATTTTTTATGAGTATAATGATTGTTTTAGATAAATTCTTAGCTCAAGAAAAATATTTTCAAAAAAATAAATTGATAAATATAAGAGTAAAAGTTATATGATGAAAATACTGCTGAAAAGAACACTAAAACAAAAATAGTAAAAATAATTTCAAGTAAAAGAACCAACAATGATAATACCATTGGAGAATAAGATAATAACAAATTAATAATATTGATACCTGTCACACCCCTTTTTCAACCAAAAGATTTTATCTTAAGTTTGAAAGGCTTTTTATTATCTAAGTGGCAAAAATTTAAAATTTGTTTCGAAAAGAACTTTTAACAATCAAAGTTCAGAGTCGCCACTTGGTATAATCGGGTGTGCCAAGGCACCTTTGGAAATCCTTTTTCAAAACTGTTTTTGACTCTTTTAAACTGATCCGCGAACAAAGATTCCAATTAAGGAATTCTGTTGACCGAAGGGAAGGTGTTACGCACCCCTCGGTCCGTGGTTCGACCACGATCGCTTGATAGAGCATATCGGTTAATTTCGACACTACAAATGTATAAACCACATAAAAGTATGCAAAACAATCAACAAACAAAACAAAACAAATTCAAAATGTAGTGTCCACTCTAATTATACAGTCAAAAAAAATTTAAAAAATGCGAAAATTTAAACCTAGCCTAACCTACACTGATCCTAAACTATACTTCCTCCAATGCTTTACCCGATACCTCGGGCCTTTATCACGGACGTCCTTCAAATACAAAATACTCCAGGGCATTCCCCGGTCAATAAATACAAGTGATCACGGGGCATTCCCCGACTAAATGAATACATTTCCAAATGCAAGAACTAAAACCAAACTATTCAACGCAAATTCTACATTTAAAAATTCAACAAGAAAACACTTATTCCTAAATTTTTGCCTACCCGATCCTACTTTTGTCTATCTATTTCAACTTATCATAATTCTATCATGTTTCGACAATATTCATGCTTATTCCAGATTAAACAAAATAATAATAAATCAAAATTGATCTATATTCGCTCGTTTTTATCAACTTCTCAATTCCACCCCATCTAGCTTCATTTTTATCAATCACACCATCAAAATTACTCCAATTCTTTCCACATATCACCGGAATCACATTGTCAAGCACATAATCTTAACGTCAACACAAATGCAACAATCATAATCACAACCAATTCAACAAATCAAGATAAGGAAAAGAGAATAGGTTAAGAAAATGGACCTCGATAGAACTCATTTTCGTTGTTAATAAAGAAATCCAAAACCAAAATCCTCGAACGGACCCCCAACGACGAGCAAACCAAACAGTGTATAGAAATCCAACCCGAACAGATTCGAGAACCGAAAAAAACCTCGAGATGAATGACTCTAGTCCGGTATCAAAAAATCCCCTCCAAAAAGCACGATATCGAAAACAAATCATGGGCAAAAGAAACCAAAGTACCCGAGATTTGACAGAGAACTAAAAAAACAGTCAAAATTCGAGCTTCGATGAGTTGTGAAGGGCGAAATCTAACAAAAAGGGTCGGATTTCCGACGAACTTTAACATTTTCTAGCCGGAGTCGCCTGAAAACGATCAGAAACAGTCAGTTCCGGCAAAGAGATCGCCGAAAAACTCAAATCCACTGGATTCTTATCGATTTCCTTCACCTTTTTCGATTCAACCTTTGTTCGTCTCTCTCTTGTCATTACTCTCTCTCTCTCTCTCATTTTTTTGTGTGTGTGACTTAGTGTATGGATATGGTTTTTCGGTGGAAAAGGGTGTGGTTTTCGGTGAGAGAGGACGTATGTCGGCGATTGTGTATGTGTGTGTTGCTAAGCAGAAGACCAAAAAAATGGAGAGCTCCCCTGTATTGTGCGTATTCCCTTTTTTTCCTCTAGAAGTAACTCCCCGATCCCCTTTTGGTTGTGGTCCCTCTTTTTTTATTATTATCCTAAGTGGGTGCTTATTATTGGTGGCTTGTGGAAAAAATGAGTATGACGTGTGGAAAAATGAGTATGGCATGTGCTTTTTGTGTCTATTCAATAAAAAATAAGGAATGAGGTGTTGAGGTGGCATGGTGAGGTGTCAATTTGTTATAGATTTGGTTCTTTTTTGTCCTATTTTTGAAAATATTATGGAATAGGGTAGGGTGCGTGATAAAACGAGATAAAATGATAAAAATAATATTTTTACGGGATAAAATTACGTGTCTACATCATGCCCTCTTTGGATGTAAACACAAAGTATTTTCATACAAAGAAGTAGACAACGAGACAAAAAAAATTTCGGTCATTATTCAAAATGAAGGAACAGAAGGAAAGAAGGCCATCGAGTCTACATCAGGACATCCTATCTGCCCAAGTTATGAAGAAAATCCGTCAATAGATACCTCCAAGGAAAGGAGAAGGACTATATCGATATGGAGAGTCGAGTGGGGTTCCATCGAGGTTTCTGTCCGTAGCTCTGTCATTACATCAAAAATAAAAATTACAAGTTAAAACATAAATGAAATTACAAAAATTCTATCTATGTAGCTTTTTTTGGACTTCTTGACTTGAGTTTCATCACTCTGTTCTTCAGGCGGGCCCCTGACTTGCAATTTCTTCAACTTGCTGCTTGGTTTTCAATTTCTTCACTTTGTTGCTTTGACTTTCCATTTATTTGCCCTGCTCTTCAGGCGGGCTCCGAACTTGTCATCTCATCACCCTGTTCTTCAGGCGGGCACCAGACTTTTAATTTCATTACCTTGTTGTTTAACTTTTAATTTCATCACCGTATTCTTCGGGCGGGCTCCCGACTTTCAATTTTTATCATCCTTGTTCTTCAGGGGTTCCTGGTTTTCAATTTTCATCACCCTGTTCTTTAGGCGGGTTCCTGACTTTCAATTTTATCACCCTTGTTCTTCAGGCGGGTTCCTGACTTTCAATTTTTATCACCCTTGTTCTTCAGACGGGCTCCTGACTTTCAATTTCATCACCTTGTTCTTCAGGCGGGTTCCTGACTTACAATTTCACCACTCTATTCTTCGGGTGAGCTCTCAATTTTCAATTTCAACAGCTTTTGATTTCCTCACCCTGTTCTTTAGATGGACTCTTGACTTGCAATTTCATCATTCTGTTCTTCGGGCGAGCTCCCGACTTTTAATTTTCATCACCCTTGTTCTTCAAGTGGGCTCCTTACTTTCAATTTCATCACCCTGTTCATTAGGCGGGTTCCTGACTTGTAATTTCACTACTCTGTTCTCCGGGTGAGCTCTCAATTTTCAATTTCAACAGCTTTCGATTTCCTCACCCTGTTTTTTAGGCGAGCTCCAAACTTGCAATTTCATCACTTTGTTCTTTGGGCGAGCTACTGACTTTCAATTCATTACCCTGTTCTTCAGGCGGGTTCCTGACTTGCACTTTCATCACTCTATTCTTCGGGCGAGCTCCTGACTTGCAATTTCATCACTCTTTTCTTCGGGAGAGCTCCTGACTTTCAATTTCAACACCTTTTAATTTTCTCACCCAGTTCTTCAAGAGGGCTCCTAACTTGCAATTTTATCACTCTGTTCTTCGGCCGAGCTCCTGACTTTTAATTTCATCATCCTATTCTTCAGGCGGGTTTTTGACTTGCGATTTCATCACTCTGTTCTTCGGGAGATCTCCTGACTTTTAATTTCAACACCTTTTAATTTCCTCACCCTATTCTTCAGGCGGGATCCTGACTTGTAATTTCATCACCCTGTTCTTCAAGCGGGTTCCTGAAATCAAAATCAAAACTAAAACAAAAATTATTCCAAACAAAGATTATGATAAAGAAAGATTTTATTTTTCTGAAAGTAATGTCCCATTTTCCTGGAAGGTCCTGAATATAAGGTAAATTTCCGAACATGTTTTCCCAACGGCAGCTAAACTTAATGAACAGAACTTTTCCCCTGTTTCATCAAAGAAAAATTTGTCAGTTGAAAACTCAGAGGTGGCTTGCAGCACTTGGCTTTCCAAACATCTCCTGCAACACTCATTTCCTTCATCTTTGCTTCTGATTACTGATATTTGCCCCTGTCTTGTCGCATCGTTGACCCGAACCCAGATTAAGAAAAGTGATCTTGATTCAAACACTGAATATCTATTTTACCCTGCCCCTGAGATGCATCTTTTGAAACCTGAATATTTCCACGCATCTAAGAACCTTTTAGTTGATGAACTTCCTTTGCTTTGTTTTGAATTATGATCGGCTGGTCTTTGGCTTTTCCTCATGCAATTGGGAAGACTGGTAGCAAGTTTTGAAATCCTTTCTCACTTATTCTGACACAGACTTGACTCAAAATGTAAAGAAATGATGGTGACTTTTATTTTGACAAATGACATAAAAAAAGATAAAAATATAAATATGTAAATGAAAGAAAAAAACAATGTCCTTTAAAAAAGAAAGCTTATCTGAATACGGCAACCAACTTCAATAACTATGATATGAATTTTGGATTAAACTGTCTGATCTTTCTACCCAAACTTCTCATTTGTTGTTGAGTTTGTGCCTTTGCCACCGAGTTGCTTCTTCAAACCCATTGGGCTCATATATCTCATTCAATTGACAACATCTCAAAAGATTTTCGCTAATAAGCCTCTTTCCTTTCTACTTTTCTCAAACTCGTCATTGTCTTGCGGTGCCCGTGAGGGTTTTCACTAATAAGACTCTCTCATTTTATTTTCTCTTGAGTCATCATCGCCTTATGGTGCTCGCGAGGGTTTTCACCAATAAGACTCTCTCATTTTTATTTCTCTTGACTCACCATCGCCTTACGGTGCCCACGAGAGTTTTTACCAATAAGACTCTCTCATTTTTATTTCTCTCAACTCACCATCGCCTTATGGTACCCGCAAGGGTTTTCACCAATAAGACTCTCTCATTTTTATTCCTTCAGTTTTCCCATGATGATGCAGAAAATGTAATGCCAAAATATTTCCATATACCCATAGCATGTTCAGCCTCACAATTCTCAAAGATTGATATCTGAAGGTCATTCTTTGGTTGTAACTTGGCTTTTGGATAAGGTTAGAAAGAAAAGGATGACAGAAAACTCAAACGATACTTGAAGTGGGGTGAGACTTACAGCTTTTGGAATTGACTCAAGAAACAACATTAACTCATACCCCAGTTTCTTTTGGCCTGGGTGACTCTAAATTGTTTATTTGGTTGGACCGATCCTCGAGTAGGGAAGCCTACATATCTCACTCCCAAGAGAGGAGAATCAGGTCATACGTAGTTTCATAGCTTGTTTTTTTATTTTGATTTGATTTTTCTCTTTTTTCCTTTTATTTTTTCTTTTTCCTTTTTTTTCATACTCTTTTTTTATTCTTCTTTTCTTGATATCTTATCTTTGACTCTGTTTTGATTCCAAAAGAGGGATATGAAAAAGAATAGAACTAAGCTCAAACTGGGTAAACAAAGGTGACACAATGTTTGAATAGCAGAATGAAATGTCTTCATCATATCAATCTTAAAAAATGCTAGTACTAAAGATGTCATAGAACCAACCAGTGATAAAATATCAGACATAATATCTTTTGACTACATCAGCATTGATAGCCATTTCTGTCATTTTGCCTTCCATATCTTTCAAATATAAGCTCTATTGGGCAACACTTTCTTCATAATAAAAGGACCTTGCCAATTTGGGGAAGCCTTTAGCTTCAACCTAATGTGAGAGGATATACTTCAATACCTACTGACCAACTCTAAAACTCTTGGGGCATACCTTTTTGTTATATGCTCGAGCCATTCTCTTCTGATACAATTGGCTATGACTTACCGACGTCAGCCCTTTTTCATCAATCAAGCTCAATTATTCTAGTCGGATTTTGACCTACTCATCATCATCAATCTCTGCTTCCACAATGACTCGAAGAGAGGGAATTTCAACTTCTGTGGGAATGACTGCTTCTGTCCCGTATACCAATAAATATGGAGTTTCCCCTGTTGAAGTGGGAACAGTAGTACGATAACCTAACAGAGCAAATGAAAACTTCTCATGCAATTGTCTAGACCCTTGTATCATTTTTCGTAGTATCTTTTTGATGTTCTTATTGGCAGCTTCCATAACGTCATTTTTCTTTGGACGATATGGAGTGGAATTTCGATGTGCGATCTTTAACTGTTGGCATACTTCTTGCATCATATGACTATTGAGATTGGCAGCATTATCTGTAATGATTATCTTGGGTATTCCAAATCTACAAATAATGTTGGCATGAACAAAATCTACCACTGGCTTCTTTGTTACTGACTTGAAAGTTCCTATTTCTACCCACTTTGTGAAGTAATCAATGGCCACCAAAATGAATCTATGTGAATTTGATGCTTTCGTCTCAATCGGTCTAATCACGTCCACCCCCTAAGCTACGAAAGGCCATGGAGCAGACATCATATGTAACTAATCAGATCTCTGTGTACCTGACATTGATGATATTTCTGAATAAAATGAACAGAATCTCTCTCCATAGTAAGCCAATAATAACTTGCTCGAAGTATTTGCTTTGACAAGACATAACCGTTTATGTCCGGCCCACATGCTCCAGAGTGTATTTCTACCATGATCGTAGAGGATTCTTTTACTCTACACACCTCAAAAGTCCTAGATCAGGGGTTCTCTTGTACAAGATTCCCTGACTCAAGAAAAATCCACTAGCCAAACGCTTATAGTCCTCTTTTGATCACTGGCGGTATGTGTTGGGTATTCTCCTAACTGGATGTATCGCTTGATATAAAAGAACCAAGGTTTGCCATCGAGCTCTTTTTCAACTGCATTATAATAAGAATATTGATAGCGACTCTGTATATGCACTGGATCAATGTAGGCCTTATCAGGATGTTGGAGCATTGAAGACAAAGTGGCTAAAGCATCAACAATCTCATTGCGAATTTTTGGAATATGCTTAAACTTTACTGACACAAATCGTTGACATAGATTTTGCAGGCATTGTGGTGTAACAACCTGAGATCCCATCCAAGGATGTTACACGGTGCTTATGACCCCAAAGGACCACAATTTAACCCTTTACTGATATCTGTACCTGTACACTACATAAAATTTGAAATAAATGCGGAAATTAGCCATAAGGTTCAACACATCTATACATACTCAAAACTGAAAACTAAATTCTAATATATCTATTTGAAAAGCCTCTAACTGTTTGAACTGTGGAGCTGATGGGACAGGTCCCCAACTAACTCTGTCAACTGAAATAAATATAAATAGAATCCGATGCAATAATAATCAATTGAGATTTCATCCTTAAAAGAAGAGAACTCACTGCTACCGCTGCTGACTGGGTTGAACTGCTAAGGATACCCTGAATCCTGTGCCTCTGAACCTATGGTGCCAAATAAAGCACCATAGCGCAAATGCGTCAGTACAAGAATATACTGAGTATGTAGACGCGGTAAGGCTAAATGCAAAGGCTCATGCGTGCACAATATCTAAACTGAATAATCATAAAAATATCACACTATAACATATACATGAATGCACAGACCATAAACACAATCATCACAACTAGGTACTGAAACTTGAATACCACTTTACTGTACACTGAACTCACTACTGACACTGAGATACTGAATCACTGAGTCATCTGATACTGATAACTAAGAATCTGGATGCACTTATATCAAAGACTGAATTCTGAGCTTACTGCTTTTGACTGACAGGAGTAGAGATCAACCTTTCTAACGAATGATATTCAGAAACTATTATCAATGATAAGAAAAATGATTATATCAGAATCTAACAACAAGGATACCCAAAAGAATTTGAGACTCTGAATCAAGCCTATTTGGCAGTTTATCTCTGAATATAATATCAAACAACTGTATGTGTGACCAAGCCTATCTGTTGGGATGGTCCCTGAATAGATGAAACTATCTGAGTTCGTCATAATGATAGATGACTGTATCTGACAGTCCTGGTTTCTGAAGATCGATACTGAAACTAAAACTGTGGGAAGTAGTTACTTAACTGACATGCCCCGACCTACCACAGGTGGGATCCAACCTATGACCCCAGATGGAAGGGCGTCAATACCGTGCCATAGGTAAAGACTCACTCTCTGGTCAAGCCTCTCTGATAGGATGACCCTCGCAGGAAGTCGACCTGAGGCAATATAATAGTCAATCTCTCTGACGGTGACAACCTCTACTGACGGAGACTCTTGTATCTTGCGCTGGCTACACAGTTCTGGAGTTCATGGATTATTACTAATGACTCTGGCCTCTTTCTCTCTGACGGGAGGAATCACCATTCCTTCCCTCGCTCGGTGCTAGTTTCTACTCCCAACTGAAGGACTCTGAACTGAACTTTCAGCTGAACACAAACTGGGCTGAATCTGACACTGATCATATTTCTCAAATGATTCGACTGAGTTAAGCTGAATTCACATGGTTCCGTATCTGACGGAATACTACTGAATTACAGTATCTGACTGATGATACAAAATTTGAATAGATTACTCAGTCATTACCGAGGCCAGAAATGAACACTGGAATACTACAAGATCTGAGTTAAGTACAACACTAAGGCTAGATTACTAGCGATACAGAGAATATCGAGATAACAGAGATTTCTGAGATTTCTCAAGTTCTGTAACTGTCTGAGGATATAGAGTTTCTGTAGTTTACTGAGTTCTGAGAATCAAGGCTCGACTGGAATTATCGTGAAACTAACACGGGCTCTAGACAACAGCTCTATTGTCAGGTATAAATACCTCCAGGGCTCGATAACATACAAGTAAAACATAATCATTCATTCATCATTTCAAGCATTCATTCATCATTACAACAATTCATGTATCATCACAATTACCAAAAGGTCACTTCAAACATTCAAGGATCATCAACATCGGTTCACCATTATGTACTAGCCTAGGGTAGACATGTTATTAGATTATACCTCATTCAACAAGGACTTATATCAAGTACTTCATACCTATATCAATCTTGTTGTATATTGGGATATCACATAATTTGGGAAAACTTCACACTATCATGTCATAACTTACTTGCTAATCACTTGGCATATATCGGAAGCTTGTCATATATCAAAGAGTACTTACTTGGGGAAATTTACCACTATCTTGTCTCAACTTAGGCATAGGTGTATTCATCGACATACTCACTCTAATCAACCAATTTTACAAGTTTCCAACTCACATAATCTCATAGATTCATACAAACCATATAAATATTCCATCTTGGAAATCATTCAACATCAACAACAAGAACACAATTTATTTACCACATAAATACCACCTACTAGGGCCAAGGCTTGGTAATCTTGTAAACAAACATGAATCACAACTCAACCATAGCAAAAACATCAATTTTAACTCACAAGAATCATTAAAATTCATAAACATAAATTCTTTAAGATTTAGAAAAGGGTACTTGAGCTTCTTGGATGAAAATGACCCAAGAATCAACATCTACATACCCTGTGGAACTCTTTTCTTGATAACCTTCGAAAGACTTCTTGGTTTCTCTTGATTCTCTCTTGATCTCTCTTAATTTGTGGAAGAAGGAGAGAGGATTTTGGAATTTAGAAACCCTAGTTTTGGGTGGAGGAAGAGAAAATGAGGGCTGAAACATTTGACTTAGATTTTTGCTTTACCAAATACGTTCTAAGGCTCAGAATGGAAGAGGATTTTTTGGGGTATTACATATCGATACGGTATGATCTTTAAATCTCGTGTCTTCCAATCACCTTGAATTTGATGGACGAGCAAATTTGAGTCTCCTAAAACTAATAGTTCCTAGATGCCCATGTCAATAGCTAGCCTCAACCCTAGAATGCAAGCTTCATACTCTTCCATGTTGTTAGTATAATAAAATCGATGTTGCGCTGTTTCGGGAAATATTCCCCCAATGTAGAGGCAAGAACCACACCTATTCCGACTCTTTTTATGTTAACGGCTCTATCAAAGAACAACTTCCAATATAGATCAGCATTGATAATGACCTCGCCGATACATAATACCTCTTCATCAGGAAAATATGTCTTTAATGGTTCATATTTTTCATCAATGGGATTCTCAGCAAGATGAGCTACCAAGGCTTGGGCTTTCATGGTGGTTCGAGTCACATATACAATGTCAAACTCAATAAGTAATATTTGCCACTTCGCCAATCGACCTATCATCATAGGCTTTTGAAAGATATATTTAAAGGATCCATGCGGGAGATGAGATATGTAGTGTAGGATGAAAGATAATGCTTCAACTTCTGTGCAACCCAAGTTAGGGCACAACAAGTTCTTTCAAGAAGAGTGTACCTAGCTTCATATGCTGTGAACTTCTTGCTAAGATCATAAATAACTTGCTCCTTTTTTCCTGTGACATCATGTTGACCCAATACACAACCGAATGAATTATCCATAACTGATAAATACAAAATTAGAGACCTGCCAAGCTCAGGTAGCACCAACACCGGTGGATTTGATAGATATCTCTCGATTCTATCAAATACTTTCCGACACTCCTTAATCCACTCAAACGCAACACTCTTCTTCAGCAACTTAAAAATGGGCTTATATGTGGTTGTGAGTTAAGTAATAAACCTGCTGATATTGTTTAATCTACCAAGAAAACTCATCACCCTGTTCTATTTTTGGGCGGCCACAGATCTTGAATGGCTTTGATTTTTGAATGATCCAATTCAATACCCCGATGGCTGACCACACACCCCAATAAATTTTCGGACGGAACTCCAAATACACACTTTGTCGGATTGAGTTTGAGATTATACCTGCGAAGCCTTTCAAAGAACTTACTTAGATCTTTAACATAGCCAGACTAATTTTTTGACTTAATAATCACATCATCTATATAGACTTTAATCTTCTTGTGCATCATATCATAAAACATAGTGGTCATTGCTCTCATGTATATCGCTCTAGCATTCTTCAAACCTAACGACATCACACAATAACATTAAGTCCCCTATGGTGTGATAAAAGACGTCTTTTTATGTTATTATCATCCATAATAATTTGGTGATATCCGGCATAGCAATCAATAAAAGAGGCAACCTCATCTTTAACACAATTATCCAGTAGAATGTGGATGTTAGGCAGTGGAAAATCATCCTTAGGAATTGCTCTGTTCAAATCATAATAATCAACACATACTCGAATCTTGCCATCTTTCCTTGGAACAGGAATAACATTGGACAACCAAGTAGGATAATGAGCCACTCGAATGACTTTGGCTTCAAGTTGTTACATGATTTCCTTTTTGATTTTTATACTTACATCAGTTTTAAACTTCCTCAACTTCTGTTTGACAGGAGGGAATGCAGGATCGGTTGGCAGTTTATGAGCCACTAATTTAGTGCTTAAACCGGGAATATCATCATAAGACCATGCAAAAACTTCATTATAATCAATTAAATCTTAGATCATTTCCTTTTTTAACTCTGGCAAAACATGTACACTTATTTTAGTTTTTTAACATCTCCTTGGTCTCCTAGATTAATCGGCTCAGTTTCATTCAAATTAGGGTTTGACTTATCTTCAAAATGTTTCAATTCCTTGCTTACTTCCTCAAATGCCTCTTCTTTATTATATTCCGCCTCTTGCTTCATTATATCTTGATTAGATTGGATTTTAAGATCAGGCTGAAAATTCTGCATACATGTTATATCACTATAACTAGTATGAAAATAACAAAACTCCCTCCTAACGGATGAGGAGTGACTTTCCAGTTATTGAGCTGGACATCAGAACCTGTGAACTGCATATCTGCCTTACTAGTACCTTCTCCCGCTTCAACTATGTCAACTTCAACCAAAAGGTTCTGGAAATAATCAACTAATTTAGCCTCGAACTCTATAGGCTTCATAACACTGCTCTTGACAAATGACTTACTGAGTAGTGGCACAGGGCGAGAGAGTGACCATGTTTCCTTCTTTTTTTTCTTGGCCTTTATCCAATCTTCCGCTGTAGGTTTGAATCGTAGACCAAAAGTGCCCATGCTTTCACTCGGGCATATTGGATGGACTATACCATGCAGAGACACTCCTAAACCCTTTCTTAGCTCATATCCATATTTCAACATCTTATTTACCATCACGACAGAAGTAAAAGTTAGTTGTGGCCCTGGCATAACCTATCCTTCGAAGATATGATCCACTATTACTGTATCGAAAGATTGATAGACAAATGTCTCCTCTACATTATTTTCTTCAATAAAAGGCATGAGAGACTCTCTGTAGATGGAAAAATCCCCTTCCCCATAGATAACCACCTCTTTCTTATCGTGCTCGAATGTGATCATCTGGTGTAATGTAGATGCAACTGCCCCTGCCCTGTGAACCCATGGTCTTCCCAATAACAAATTGTAAGAGGCGTCGATATTCAACACTTAGAACTCTATGGGGAATTCAATAGGCCCTATAGTCAACATTAACTCTATTTCACCAATGGAGTCTATTTTTGCTCCATCGAAAGCTCCGACACATACATTGTTTGGCCTAATCCTCTCAACACCGATATTCAACTTTTGTAAGATAGATACAGGACAAATATTTATGTAGAAACCTTCATCAATCATGACATGAGTGACATAGAAATTTTCACACTTCACGGTAATGTAAAGACCCCGATTATACCCCGTACCTTCTATAGGCAACTCATCATCGAAAAAGCTAATCCGATTTACCTCAAAGATTTTTCCAAAAATTTTCTAAAGCTGGTTTACCATGATCTCCCCAGGAATATAAGCTTCATTTAATACCTTCAATATAACATCGTGATGTTCCTTAGAATATAATAATAGAGAAAGAAGAGAGATTTTAGCCGGAGTCCTCTTCAACTGATCTATGATTGAATATTCTGGTAATTTTATCTTCTTTAAGAATTCTTCTACCTCTTCTTTGGTAACAGGCTTTTTGAGAGACGAAAGCCCATTCATCATTGGCTTAGGCTTCCTCAAACCTTCAGGCAGGAAACAACTTCCCAACCGGGTCAAACCTCCTACCTCATCTACTTCTTCCATGATTTCCTTCACCTGATAAGTTATCACAGTCTAATTATACCTCCAGGGGATCCTTTTTGTATCGACTAACGGGAGTTGGGTCACCGATTTGATGATAATGGTTTCTGCAAGTACTTCTTTTACCGTCAAGATAGGCTTTCTCGGAGCTCCTACCACCGTTAAATTGGTCTTGTCCTGACTTAGACCAACAATTTTTTCGACTTCTTTCGCAATGATCATGGGTTTCCTTGTGTTTTCTTGGGCTTTATCTTTTATTTTTTCTTTTTGGCTCAATGACATCGCCTTCAATGAATCTGCCATATTCACTAATTTACCCTAATTAGTTTATATTCTAACAATTAGCTTGTAACACATTGAAGATTTCTTATTACCATATACCAATTCTAGCATATTGGTTTTAGTATGGGCTGGTAACAAATTCTGGTTGATATTTAGGACATCCGGGGCCTGTATCAAAATCTAATTTACATCGATTAGATCCTGAATGGCTCTTTTCAAATACCAGCATTTCTCGATATCATGCCCTGGCCTGTCAGAACAGTATGCACACCTTAAAGAATAATCAAGATTTCTCGGAGGTGGATTTGAAAGCCTTCCTTGAATTGGGCTCAAGACATTCATCTTCCTCAACCTATCAAACAAACTAGCATACAACTCCCCGAGAGGTGTGAAATCATTTTTGGCTAAATTTTCTTTCTTAAACTCAGGCCTAGGTTGAAAACCAGAGTTGGCAGGGTTTTGGTAATTTTGTGGAGCTGAAGGACGATTTTCAGGAGCTTGTTCATGCCATTACGGGTAATAAGAGGTTTGGGCATATGACTATGCACTATGTACTAGGTATGGGGGTGGTGAAATAGAATATAGTGGGTTTTACAGAGGGTATTAGTCATGGGGGGAATATATATATCTTGGGCATAGACTTAGGCTTAGGATTGGGATAAGGGCGAGGTGGTCTTTTGGGATAGGCATGGGGTCCAACTACAACGGTCGCCACATCCTCCTTCTTCATTTTCCCTCTAAATGTTCCAGAACCACTCTGAATTGCTTGGGTGGTAGTCTTTAATATGGCAAAACTCACGATTCATGTGGTCTTGATACCTTCTTCTATCATCTCACCTATTTTGAGGACTTCGATAAATGGCTTACCCATCGTCGGAAGCAAATATTGAAAATAAGTCTCATATTGTGTATGAATGAATACCTCCACCAATTTACTCTCCTTCTTCGGAGGTTTTAACCTAGCGGCCTGTTCACACCATCTTATTGCATATTCCCTGAAGCTTTCAGTACTCTTCTTCTTCATATTAGTTAGGGATTTTTCATCAGGAGTCAGATCAACATTATATTAAAATTGTTGCACAAAATCGTTAACCAGGTTATCCCAATTATTCTATTTATCAATATCCTGGTCAAATAACCATTTTGAAGTCAGCCCGAAAAGGCTTTCGCCAAAGTAAGCCATGAGTAACTCTTCTTTTCCCCTGCACCCCTCAGTTGGTTGCAATAATGTCTTAAGTGTACCATGGGATCATCGTGTTTATCATACTTCTCAAAATTGGGCATTTTAAAACCAAGGAGAAGGTTAACGCTTGGGAACATGCATAGATCTTTATAGGAAACACTCTTATAAGCTCTGATTCCCTGTAGGTTTATCAAGGTCTGTTCCAAACTCTTTAATTTCCGTGATATACCTTCCAGTTCTTCCATTCCAATAGGATTTTCCATATCGAAGTGAAATTCAGGAGACTGATTGTAACAATAAGGATCATTCAACCTCAAGGTGGGCTCTGGAGCATGTTGCTGATCCTCGGGTATTTTAAGCACTAGTTCACTGGAAGACTGAGGCAGTATAATTGTTAGATGCACATCATAAGTGGCAGCTTTATATGGTGGGGGATCCACGAACACAGGTGCTGCCGGTGGTACTGGCTGAGCAGTGAGCCTTGGTTGAGGGACCGCTAGAGGCACGCTAGAAGTGCCCGGATAATATTGTTGTGGAATGAATCATGGCGCGTACTCGGGTGACTCAATGGGAGCACAAAATTAAACATGGGAGAGTGGTGGGCAATTGAAGATATTCCCAAGATCTGTAGGGAGTTGAGGAGGAGACATGCCACTAACCCATGCTCTGTGCAGATCTATCAATTGTTGTCTGAGTCTCACTACCTCATTATTGCATTCTAAATTCTCTTCCCTGAGAACCTGATCTAGGTCAACGAGTGAATTTTTGCTCTCCATGTTAGCCATGGCAAGCTTCGCTTTCAATCTAGTGAAGTAAGGGTGACTAGCCAGAGTGCTATAAACCAACCACTTTTATCTGAAAGAGCATGCTCATCAAAGACAAAATCCGTTAGGATTAGGTCACACAACAAGCATGGAAATTACATTTGTGCATTTGTCCTAGATTCATGCGTATTTCTACCAGCCTTTGAGGGTAATGAGGTCATTTTAACATCATCCCGATCTTTATTCTACACTCATTTTCTTCTTCCTTCTAATTACGCCTCGTGTTTTTTCTTCTTTCGCCCTCACTTCTCTCTTATTTTGCATCAGTGTCTTTTCTTTTCTCTTTTTTCTCTCAGTATTCTTTCTCTCTTTTGTTCTCTCGTTATTTTCTTTATTTTTATCATTCTTTATGGCTTTTGCTTTTTTTTAAAAGAGAAAAATTGAGGCAAAACAAAGAAACAAAATGATTAGATCAAACTCAAAAGTGGATTATCTACGTATCATGTTGTACATGAATCAGATCTTGCGTAGTTCGGGAGGCGTATGTATAAATATCACAATTGAAGATTTTTTTTAATATCACTACATTTCATAAAAGAAACAACTAAAACAAACTTCGAATTTAAGACAACCTTAATACTAATAAACAAAGACTGAACGACACTCTAAACCCAGAGGATAACATGCATAAAACTCCTAATAAAAATTCTAACGAACTTTACACCGACTTTATGAAGACATAACAATTCAATAGAAGAAAATAAGGACTCAAACTAAAATAAAAGATAAGAGGTGCTCCTTCAAACTGCTGCACAACGTGATGTGCCTGCCTGAGATGGACCTGTCCGTGAAGTTTTTGCTTTCCCACTCAAATTATGCAACATACCCTGCAATGATACTCTGATATTTGGGAGGAAGCTTCTAGTATGTATTCTTGCCTCTTGGGGTATGCCTTTTGGGGAGTACACCTGAAAAGACTGTTCTGATACCCTTCCATAGTTGTGAGCAAACCTGATAACTGAACTCTCAATGCCTCCACTTTGGCCCCATACTTTTATCCTAACGGTCATCAACTATGCATTCTTCCTATACTCTCCTCTAAGTTGCACTGGTAATAGCCTGCTGACACCTCGAGGTATGGATTGAAGCCAGACTCCATATCTCTGAGTGTACCCTGGATTATCCAAACCTATTTTGAGAGAATCTACACTCATTTTTATTGCATTAAGCCAGAATTGCTCATACCTGATATACCCTTTGGCTATATCCTTAAAGTACTCAACATCCTTTGGAAGATCCATTATTTGTAGAATGTCTTGAGATCTACCCAACTGACACATTAACCTACTCAGACTGTAAGGTTTAGTGCATTTGAGCCCTATCAGAACTAGAAAAGGTTGTATGCGACATCCGGACAAGATTACCTTCGGCTTGATCCATTGATAGGTGCAAAGGATATTGTCATGAGTTCTTTCTTTGATAAATTCAACCCAAGCATTGAGTCCCACAGGCAACGAGAACTTATCAAGACGCATTCTTTGTTCGATGGCGTTTACTCGCTTGTTTAAACAACATTCAATCACATCCGACCTAACCAAAGAATGAGTGTACAAATGTTCTATCATCCATAATTGTAATATCAAATTGCTTCCCTTGAAAAATCATAGCCCCCTCTTACTTCAGTCAAACCCTTATATAGTTTTACCAAAATCATAGGTACGATAGTGACTTTATCTCTTCTCTTGAATAAGGCCATCACTACTGATTGTAAATGGGTGTTGACACGTCTTTCATCTAATAGGAACACTAAAGTGCCTAACAATGCCAGACAAAAAACCTCAAGACATTTCAGCAATTCTCCTTAGTAGTATAAAACTCATCCCGAAAGTGATCAAAGCCTTCTGGAGACCCAAACCTAGCGAACAAATAGTCTAAGGAAATCCAAGATTGGTTCAGGCATCCTAGATGTTCATTAACCTTTAAACCACAACCCTCAAGAAATATCCTTCTAGAATGATTCCAGGTTAGGATTAACTTCTTATCGATATAAGGTAACTGAAACAGATTGGATATTTCTGTCAAAGTAGGCGTCATTTCACAAACTCCGAACCTAAACACCAAGCTGTCTGAATCCCAGATGGTCGACGTGGCCTCTATTAGATCTTGTCGGGGCGTGATAGTCAAAAGCGATGTAAGATTGCCTAACACTTTCTCTAGTTCATACCTTTCAGAGTAGTTTAACAGGCCCCACTATTTGATTAACTTTTTGGGCACCTTGGAAACCATCAAGACTCTAAACCCCGTGGACAGCTCCATACTATAATGACACACAAAATTATGACTCACGAT
The DNA here is from genome assembly GCF_002878395.1 of Capsicum annuum. Classification (NCBI taxonomy): domain Eukaryota; kingdom Viridiplantae; phylum Streptophyta; class Magnoliopsida; order Solanales; family Solanaceae; genus Capsicum; species Capsicum annuum. The sequence goes on along the minus strand of NC_061121.1, from coordinate 26,009,566 downwards.
TCAACAAGGGCAAGATAATTCCCGACCCTCGAGATTTTAACACAAAGAAATGTCACGTGACACAGGGACAGGCCGATCTATAACTCGAAATTGCTGAATGGAAATGCTAAGAAGACTCAGCCTATTTCGCTATGACCACTAACAAATACTTGACTAAGCAGAAAATGGACCTTAACTTAGACTAGGACAACGATCGACTAAAATATTACCGGACCCACTGAGTGTTGCCTACGTATTCCATCCCGAGAGACGAGAATCAGGAATGCATAATTCATCCAGATTGGATAAATAAAGATTATACAACCGACTGAACGCTAACCTAAGAGACACGACCACAAACAGACGACTAACAACATTAATAAAATCTTTTTGAGTTTTTCAAATTAGACACTTCACATGAAAATGACACCAACAACTATGAAAGAAAAAATCTTTTGGTATTTTTGTTATATGAAATGTACAAAACTTCTACCATCTTTTTTGAAATTTTCTTTTATAAAAAGCTCCTATTAAAAAAATCTTTTTAAGAAATTTTTGAATTGTCAATGCATGGTAAAGGAAGAAAAGAAAAATCCTTTTGATGTTTTTAATTTTTGACAAATGAGTTCGAAAGGTAAAAAATCTTTTTGAATTTTTGGATCGCGCAGGAAAAAAAAATCAAAAGCCATAAAGAACTTTAAAAACTTACGAAACTCTTTTTTTTTTATTCACTTTTCTTTTTTCTTTTTTTTTTCATTTTTTCAACATTTCTTGCCTACGCACTTTACTTCTAATACATGTTTTTCCCAAATCAGTCCATCAAATGACCATGTTACTCCCAGAGATGCAACATTTAACACGTAGGGATGATTTAAAAGTGAGTCTCCTACAAAGGGCCACGCGAGTCCCGCTAGGTCTAAATATGATGCAGAAAAGCACGACCTAAAGGCTAACCTGCGCTGGGGTTCAATAACAAGGCTATTCGGGGGAACGTATAGTAGTGGCTGCGACAGTTTTTCATCCACTCGATACGTTCGATGGCTCTCCCTCCTTAAATAAGGGTGACTCAACTAGAGTTCGTGTACATGACATGCACTCCGGGACTTTTTGCAGAAAGAATTGACTCGAATTATGCAAATGATGTCAGATATAAAGCGGTAATACATTGAGAAAAAGGGTAAATATGTAGCCTGTAGATACTTAACAATGATAAAATAAACACAAACGATAACACATACAATGTTCATACACTTATAATGACAAACTAAGCTGATAAAACTCCCAAAATAAGCTCGAATTCTTGAAAAAATTTCTCCAGCAGAGTCGCCAGAGTTGTCACACCCCCTTTTCAACTAAAAGATTTTATCTTAAGTTTGAAAGGGTTTTTATTATCTAAGTGACTAAAATTTAAAATTTATTTCGAAAAGGACTTTTAACAATCAAAGCTTAGGGTCGCCACTTGGGATAATTGGGTGTGCCAAGTCACCCTTGGAAATTCTTTTTCAAAACTATTTTTGACTCTTTTAAACTGATTCGCAAACGGAGATTCCGGTTAAGGATTTCTGTTGACCGAGGAGAAGGCGTTAGGCACCCCTCGGTCCCATGGTTAGACCACAGTCGCTTGATAGAGCATATCGGCTAATTTCGACACTACAAATGTATAAACCACATAAAAGTATGCCAAATAATCAACAAACAAAATAAATAAATTCAAAATGTTGTGTCCAATCCAATTATACAATCTAAAGAAAACATAAAAAATGCAAAAATTTAATCCTACGCTAACCTACAATGATCCTAAACTATGAACTAATGCTTTACCCGATGCCTCAGGCCTTCATCATGGACGTCTTCCAAATACAAAATACTCCGGGGCATTCCCCGGTGAATAAATACAAGTGATCACGGGGCATTCCCCGACTAAATGAATATATTTCCAAATTCAAGAACCAAAACCAAACCATTCAACGCAAATTTCGCATTCAAACATTTAACAAGAAAACACCTATAGTTCGAAGTACGACAACAAGAAAGAAAAACAGTCCTAAACATCTCATCGCCTCTCTCTTATAAGTGTGATGCGCTACATACCCATAAATGAGACTCTACTCAACACGACTTTGTGGACACCCAATTGACCATGAACTTAGTGCTCTGATACCAACTTTGACACGACCCAAATCAGGGACTGGTCGTGATTGGTATCCTAAGTCCATGTAGACTGGATATCACCCCTCCACCTAACCTAGAAAATGTAATTACCTTAAGTGTCGAATTAATTCCTAACATATAACAAGATAGCGTAGAATAAAACTAATAACAATTCATTAATAAGTCTATACTAATCACCGACAACTGAATAACCGACCGTCGCAAAACAACCAATAAATTTAGGGTTAAATATGACCCATTTACTAAACCACAATTTCCATACACACACATATGCAAAATCGTTATCAAAATATATATAATCACAACTTAAATCATGAGAAAGCAATACCCCGTCAACATTCATTCAAACCCTTAACCTTGGTTTTTAAAACCACTCTTAATGACTCATGAACAATATTTAAAGTACATTATTTTAGTAAACTAACAATGAAGGAAGAGTCACATGCCTGAGTTATGAAGATTCACGTAGAGAATTTGATCTTTAAACCTATAGATGACTACCTTGAAGAAACTCTAGCTCAATCTTCTTGAGAGGTTTTTAAGAGAGTTTAAAGAGTGTTTTAATCTTGCTAAATATAAAATGAATGCCCAATTTACGTTATAAGATGTGGGGTCTTAAAGGATTTGGGTGGGAAATGTCCAAAATACCCACAAATTAAAAGTTGTAAAATCCTGCAGGTGGGTACGAGTTGACCCTCCAACTCGTCACCAGATCATACGATTGGTACCATCAAGTCATAACCAGAATAGAAGGTTGGACACCACATTCTGTCCAACTTACGACTTCCTTGCCCAACTCATCACTAGACCATATGACTGGTGGGATCTAGTCGTATCCAAGGCAAAACATCAAGGGCTAAAATTGGACAACATACAATTGGACCTAACCTCTCGTCATATTATCATACGACTCGTATGTAGTCTCTCATATCCAGGATAGAATTTGGCCAACAACACATTAACCAACATACGACTAGGGTCCTTAGACTTGTCACCACAACATAAAATGTATGGTGTGAGTCGTATGATGAACAGAGAGTTCAAAACTCAAAAAAATTTCAAGGTATATTTGTGTTCATTATCTTTATGATTTGCTAGATCTACCTGTTGGGGTTATGCTTGATTAGGGTACAAGGGTGTGTGGGTTGTGATTGTAGCTCAAATTATTAGTTCATGTTGTTGGGTTTCAAAAATATTTAATTATACAATGGAATTAGTTGGTCAAAGCCTTAAGTTCCACAAATCCCACATCATCCATAAAAGAGGGATGTAGGTGAGCTAGATCCTACTTCATCCTTGAAAGAGAGAGGTAGGTGACATAAGCATTTATGAACAATTCAATAGATAATAATTATTCCCATTTTATTGTCTTAGAAATAAGGATAAATTATGGAGTAGTTATATCTTGGGACATCATCCTAGAAATAGGGATGCTCAATTGAGGTTTTGGATGAAATTGTTGGCAACACCCATGAGGTATTCGAAAGAATCCATGAGTGACATTTTTGATGTTTTGTTGAAAAGCTAACATCGAAAACCTCTAAACTAGCCTACCCACTCATGCACGAACTTAAATTGGATGCTACTTTCATATATCAGCAAGTGCTAATTTGCTCCTAGGAAAGCATAACCCCGAGATCCATTCCTAATTGATCACCCTCTAATTGATTTTAGCCTTAATTAGTCCCTTAGAAGCCCAAGACTTGCGCTTACATTCGACAAGATTGTAACCCTCCAAACCATCTTGTACCATAGGTTTGAACTTAGCAAACAACTTTTATTTTGAACTTACTCAATCGCCACTCACATTGTTCCTCATGGATTCGACCCTAACTAAAAGTTAGATAAATATATTAACGATGACCACCTTACACTTAAATTGTCGTGTAAATTGAGTTTTATCTCTTATACATAGGATGGAATTTACAGTCTGAAAGTTCACTTATTTCCCTGAGTATCCTTGTAAAGTATTCCATTATCAGTACAAAGAGAAAGGGGGAGATATGATCTCCTTGACTAAGGCCTTTCTTTCCTTCAAAATACTCATGAAGTTCACCATTTTCCTTGACTGAAAATCTTGTAGAAGATATACAAACCATAACTATTTGAACAAATGGGCTTGGAAATCCATATCCACTTATGACCTCTTCTGTAAATTTCCAAATTATCATATCATAAGCATTCTTTAAATCTATCTTTATCATTCATCTTGGAGTGATTTTTCTCTTATAATGCCTCAACAAGTCATGGCATATTAAGACATTATGTATTAGAGACTTGCCCTCTCTCCATCACAAAACCATCTTATTGATCTTAGACTACTAGGATAAACTATTTTAAGTCTTTCACATAACACCTTGGAGACACATTTATATAGTATATTACAACATGATATTGACCTAAACTTGCTTGCAACCTGTAAAGCAGTCAATTTAAGAATAAGTGCAATCATAGTGGCATTCATTTGCTGTAGGATCTTTCCATTCCTCAAGATCTGTAGTATAGCATTAGTCATATCTTTTCCAACTATACTCCATGCCGCTTTGTAAAACCCACTCCCAAATCCATCTAGACCTGGACTTTTATCACTATTTATACTAAACATAGCTTGTTTAACCTTTTTCTCTATATATATCCCTTTACCAAATCCAACTGTTGTTCTAAAGATAGAAGTGTCTCATACTTGATAAAACTTCTCATTATTGTAGTTCTACTGACTCTCATCCCTGGAAACTCCTGATAGAACTCCATAAATACGTTGGCTATGTCTTCATGGGTATTTTGAATTACCCCATGTTTGTCTTGCACCTGGATTTTTGCTTGTTGCAACTTTATGTGCCCGATTATAAAGTAGAAATGCTCTGTACTATCATCACCAAGTTGTATCTATGTGGCTTTGCTTCTCTATTGTACATTTTAGCCAAATATGATGACCTTCTTAACTTATCATATTTTACCTTTTCCACCCGCTGAAGTACTAGATCATCAAGACCATTATACATGGCTTGTTATTCTACATCTAAAGCCTGCCTATCCTCATAACTTATTTACGTATATGGCTGAAATACTACTTATTCAGGTCTCTCAGATTCTGCTTTAATAACTTTAGCTTCTTCACCACTTGAAACATTAAGCACTCTTTAATTTGTTGTCTCCATACTACCCCCACCCTTTCCAAAAATTATGGATGGATAGACCACACATTATGATACTTAAAATGCCTATTATTCTTTCTCTTTGTCATAAACTGTGCAATTTTTACACGATAGTGATTACTAATGCCCACGTTGATAAAGACTGCGCAATAATCTAACATTTTATTTAACCAATGGTTATTCACAAACACCTAGTAATTTTGGAATATACTCTATTAGTTCCATGCTTATCACTCCAAGTGTATCTGTTTTCCTAAGGAGGTAGTTCTAACAGTTCACAAGTAGTTATACATGCTCGAAAATCTTTCACGTCAGCCACAGTTATGGGCTACCCCTTTTTCTATCCTCTATTAAGAATAGAATTAAAATCTCCCATTACAAGCTATAGATCAGTATATCCCATTCTTATCATCTCTAGATAACTCTACAACTCTTTTCTTTCTACTCTACTATTCATGCCATATACCACAATCAAGAGAAATAGTACTTGAGTACCATTATAAGACACTTGACATGTTATTTCTTGAGCATTACTACTTTAACAAGCAAACAACTTTCTATCATAGTCTCTCCACTACATGAAATATATCTGGCCTCCAAGTCAACCATTTTCTACCATTGTAATGGTGTTGTAAGTTAGCTATGTAGTCTCAGCCACCAAGCATTCTTTTTACTATCTCCTATATGTTTTCTACCTTTATTTTTGTCTTCACCAACCCTATTTAGTCAAACCTTTATCTATTGCAAAGGATATTTACTTCTCTTTACTTACTGGAGCTGTTAAGACTTCTAATTTTCCAACATAAGATATTATCCATTTCCCTTACTTGGAATGTTTTGTTGTCTTGCATTCTTGGACTATTTATAGTGTCCAGCTAAAATTTCAGTCTCATGATTTAGATCTTTGAATGTATTCTTATCCATCTGTATTTTTACCTACTTGTGATGCCCTTGTTGAACTACACCAGTCTTCTTGGTCTTTGAAGGTTTGATCCATTCAGTTCTACTCAGTTGCCCAGGAGAACTAGGCCCTGCACCCTTCTCGTTTACTAGCTTGCTTAGCTCTATTTCAATCCAATGAGTTATAATCTTTTTATCAACTACTATCTCTTTCTTCCCATTGTCTTATCCTTGGATATCATTTTGTGATGTCAGCTTCTGCATGCCCATACTTCTGGCAAAATTTATATAAGACAGGTCTCTACTCATATTGCACCTTTTGGTCAACCAGATTTTCTCTTTCGTTTCTAAATACCACTTTCTCCGGCAACTCGCTGTCAATGTTTACTTTAATCAGTAACTTAGCAAATTGTATCCCCTTGCTTCTTCTCCATATGACTATCCACTATTAAAGGTTACCTATTAAGTTCCCAATCTTACTCAGGACAATAGGGCTTCAAATTTGATCTCAGTAGTTTCACATTGGCACTGAGTGAAGCTCATATTTTGTAAACTCCATATTCGGATACCATGAATTCACAATAAATAGAGTGTCGAAATGGTAGACACTATCTTGAACTGCTTTCTCCTTACTAGCTGCAGAGTAGAACTTAACCAGTACAGTCCCATTCTTCACTGTTACTATCCTATTAATTCCCCACTTCGACCATAAATGCTGAATGAATCCATTTAACACTCCAAAAGTAGGATGCGCCCCTAACACATAGCATACCACAGAGTTTTGCCAGAACTCAATCTCAGTACAAATATCCTTTACGTCAATTGAACAAACAGGTGTTGTGCCATGAATTATAGGCGCAACGTAATCAAGCTTAAACCTCGCATTTGAGAGCTTAGTGATATCAAAACTATCCCAAATTGATGGTTTCCTCACCTGCTCAGTCTCTGCATTAACTTCATCAGCCCATGACCAACGAATACTTCGACTACACACTGTTGACCACTTCATGTAATTTCGATACTATTTCATATTCCCTGGGTTCCGATACTATCTTCACTACTTCCTTCTTTTTACTAACCAACCCACTTCCTTTATCTGCTAAAACATCGTTAGATTTTGAGTTCTCGATACCATGCCATTTCTGTGAGTTTGTGCTCGTAATAAGAGTAAAATTCCCTACCTCTTGTCCAGTGTTCTTCCTCTGATTACCACCACCTCTCGTTGTTACTCCCTGTGCCATTAACACCTTCTATAAGGGAAAACAAACTCTCTTTCCCATGGATGCGTACGTTATGCTAACCTACGCTGAGAGAAACTCATATCCTGCACCATTTTTTATTTAGTTTTTTTAGAGATGCACACACATGAAAATGTTAGTTGCAGGCTTTGATTTGTCATAAAATATTCAGATGATGTGTAGTGAATATTGAAAATTGACCAGTGGATAGTGGTAATGGGCCACGTGGAACTTAGTTCGAGGGAGATATTATTGGGTGTGGGTGGCACACAGTGAATCTCGAAAATTGACCCGTGGATCATGGTGATGGACCACGTGGAACTTAGCTTGAGGGGGAGATTGTTGGGTGTGATAAAAAAAAAGTCCCACATTGGTAGTTGAAATGATTAAGAAGCTACATATAAGATGTAGAATTTCTTAATGGTGTGACGTCTTTAGGAAGAAAATCGTGCGGGCTTGACCTAAAGCGAATAATATCATACCATGTAAGAATATTGTAAGTCTGACTGAGCCCAATAATTCCTTCTCTTTATATGTCTGAACTATCTCCGTCTTACTTACGCATCTTGTCCACATACTACTGAGGCCATTGCTCCCTTACCCTGTATATCTTTATTCCTAATTTTATCTCTTCAAAAATCTCATACATTTATATGAGCATCTTCATTTACGCAATATTTATTTCTAAACGTGTGAATTTGGCCAAACTTGCAAAAAGTTAAAAAACATATGTTATGCCTAAAGGGGGTCCCAAAATTGACTATTTGTTATTTTGCACCTCATTTGCTCCCTCTATTTTTGAATTACTGAGCTAGTTGAGATTCAATTTCTAGGTTAATACCGCCAGTCATACCACAATCTGTTTTTGCTATTTGCATTCTCCCTTCAATTATCACATTCCTATGATTATTATCCGAAATCTTTTGCTTTGTGCACTATATCCTATCTCTTTATTTTATATGCATAATCTTCCATGTACACTATATACTTCGTACTTTGTAGAAGACGATCATGAAGATGTCCTAGTCTTAAATTATGTGTAAAGTGCTAATCATAATTCCGATTTCAATTCTTGTGGTACAACGTGGATTAACTAGCATATAATCATATACAAAATGAATAGAAAAGAAAAAATGACACAAAGATCTAATTAGGTTCGACTAAATTTATGATCTCGAGATAGAAGTAGGCGGAGTTTTTCACTAAGAATGAGAACAAAAGTACAAGAATTCCTAATTACAACTCTATAAATTCCAAGTACTTCCCAAACCTACCAAGGTAATGAATTTTTCAAACCTATACATGAAAACAACCTAAATAAAATTAGAATTTCACAAATATTACCAAAGAATGAAAATGCGCATCTTCAAGGATAGTCATAGAGTCATAGTTAAGCATGTTTTTATCTTTAATTAAGTTTAGGGATCTAATTTGAAAAGAATTATAGTTAAGATTTTTTAATTGAAAAAAACGTCATTAATTAACTCATCTTTTGTTAAAGTCAATATTTATGTCTAACGCGTATTCGACCAAAGGGGAAATTCGGACCATAAATGCTATCTTAATCTTGATTAATATCTAATGTGACATTTATGTTTTTTAATGTTTTTCTTTTCAACTTTTTGTTTGGTTAAGTGAATTTTTCAATGAACACTCGACATGTAATGTCTTTAGAAATGGACCATCAAATTCTTTGCATTTCTAATTAATTGTTAAGCTTAATTAATTTCTAGTAGATTGTTGACAGACGAAATTGTCCAAAAAAAAGTGTCCAATTTGAAACCAAACCTGTGGGGTATAATAATATGGCCATTTCATAGTGCATTGAAGTTTTAGTATACTTCAAAATGATTAAAATGATTGTACCTATTCATACTACTGTTGGTCTATTTTCTCATTTTTTTCGTTTCAGTGTTCGATATTTATATTTTGATGCTTGATTAATTTGGGTTTATATTGGGAAGTGATTCCACTTTGGAGTAAAATACTTCTTATTAAAAATGATTTTATTCTCAAAACTCAAACTCGAGATATCTAATTAAAGTTGAAGAGAAATTTGTTATATTTTAATCACAAACTCTAGATAGTTGATTAAGAATAAAAGGACACTTGCTAATATTCCAATCACAAATCGTTGGTGGTTCTACCCATTGTTGGTCTATGACAACAAAGAAGTCCCTCCACTTACTCTGCACATTCCCAATTGATCATCAAAACAGACTACAACTTTTGACAAATTAATAAAGGTTGGCTAAAGAAGACAAACTATTGGCTTCTTTTAACTATAGTGTTTGAGTGAACAATATACTCCTATTTATAAACAATGCATAACCTAATATCTTATAGCTAGGGTCATCAAGTATGTGCCTTCATTTTTTATAGGAATAAATTTGATTAAAGATATAAAAGGACATTAATCAATCCCCACGAGTTACATCTTAACTACTTTCTTTGGCTTTAATTTATTTATTTGTTGCATTCTAGGTCTCTAGACTCTAGCAAGTTCAATATATACTGATGTCAAATTGCCCTCATCTTCTTATTTCTCTAAGAAATGCGCCAAATTGATTAATAGATTGTATTTTTAAAATATTTCACTTTGGAATTAAGAGTTACTCAGGGATGGAAGACCCCTTTATACTACAATTCTTTCCTCGTGAGTTAGTTTCTGCGACTGAGTTAAGTTTCACGTCCATTTCTTTATTAAAATTTTAGAGTCCGGTTCATCCTAATCATTACTTACCATTATTAAACCTTAATGCTACATTGTCCATGCTTCATATATCCAAACTTAGGCGTACGGTGTGTGTTGAGTCCCACATTGGCTCATTCAAGAATGAGAGAACATCTTTATATGATCTTGAACAATTCTTTCTTTATGAATTAATTTTTAAGATCGAGGCGGACTCAATTTTAAGATAAAGAGTCCTATATATCAATTGATTCAAAAGGATAATTGATGCCATTTGTCAAGGAAATATGTGTGACACGAGTTGAATGAAGGGGGTTTGATTTTGATGTATATATGTTATAAATTCAACATATTTTTTGAATCAAGTATAGTGGAGGCCTACTCTGGCGCTGGCTAGCTGCTAAAGCCTAAACTCCAATTGGCCATAGTATTTATTTTTGCCAAATGGCCGTCTTATTCGACTTTGTTTATCTTTGTGATTGATAGTGAAATATCCCGCCCAAGCCCCAAAGGAGTTATTCTTGAAACCTAATAACAACACTACAAGTCTAGTGGAACCTATAAACATAGTAGCATATATCTAGGAATGTACATAGTTCAGTTTGATTCGGTTTTTATTAAAAAATAATCAAATCAATCATGATTTATTAAAATTATAAATCAAATCAAATCAACATAAAATTAAATTTTTCGGTTTAGGTTTTAGTCGGTTCTTTCAATTTTTAGTTTTTTAGTTTTTTTTATAATCTTTAGTTTTTACAATTATATTGTGATCGAAGACTAGATAAAATGTGATTTTACTTATGTGCTAATGAAAAACCACAATTATAAAAAAAAATGAGGAGCGAAAAATTCTCTTGAAACTAAAAAAGTGAAATGAAGAGTGAAAATTTTAGGTTTTAAGTTTATATTGGGTTTTTGATCATTTAAGTAGTAATTAATGGACAAATATCACAACTTAAAGGTCCAAATCTAACTATATATATACATCTACTTTCAAATTATTGAAAATTACTAAAACTAGTAGAAAAAGTATTTAAAAAGTAGATTATAATTAATATTTTATGTATAAAAAAAATCGAATATTATATATATATATTATGTCGGTTTGATTCGGATTCGATTTGACTTTTTTTTGGTCAACACCACACCAAACCAAGAATGATCGATTTTTTTTCTAACATCAAACCAATCAAACCAAATCATAAGTCGATTTTTTTCTCGGTTTGGTTTGGTTCGTCAGTTTGGTTTGACTTGACGGTTTGGTTTGTACACCCGTACATATATCTGTAATCTATATCTATAATATATTAAAAATGTGAAGACTTTTACAAAAGTGATTTAAACTTTTTGCCCTTCAGTAAAAGTCCTCATAATAGACAAAATTGTCTTTTCACTTTTTTATTTGAATTATTATATTATTATAATTTTATAATATTGAATATTAACTATAGTAAATATATTAAAAATAATAGAGAAAAAGTTTGTCAGGTGTAAAATTTTCTGAATTTTCCTATTTTAAAGGGAAAAAGTTTGTTTTGTTAATGTTTTCTACGTGTTTTCCTACATTTAAGAAAAATATTGATTTTCTAATATAGACAAAAGGGCTGAATTTTCCTAAATCCATAGGAAAGGTTAGTTTTTTAATGTAAGAAAATTATTTTTATGGAAAATAGTTATTAAAATATATGAATATAGGAAATACTCCTAAAATATTAATTAGTGTCTTTTTTGGTTTATGAATCATCTACTTCTATATATATGAAAAGTCTTTTAATTTTAGATTCTTATTTTGTTACGGTTGTCACGAGGTAGGTTTTATAAAGTTTTAGTATATTTCCGAAGTTTTCACTAATAAATTCTTGATAGACAATTGTCATAGTATCTATGATTTTCAATAATAAATTCTTGATAGAAAATTGTTATAGTATTTATTATTAAAGAGATAAGTTTCTTTGTGACTCGAGGTAAGTTTTCTCAAATTTTACTTGTAGTTTACAATAATAAATTATCATGTATTCTTGATAGACAATTGCATGTCCAAGTATTTGAGATACATATTACTCCGTTTATATGATTTAAATAGATACAAACTTTTAGCATGGGTGACTATTTTTTAATAATTTTATTTACCATGAGACAAATGTGCAAAACATGTACACTTGACTAGTATATAAAAGGTTGTGGTGGGATAAGTATCTCCCGATTCTTAATCAGATGTCTTAGTTCGAGCTTTGAAAATAAAGTCTTTGAAATAGAGTGATTTAACTTCCAAAATGGAATTTTCGTGGTGCCTATAAGCCTAGAGTCTGTAAATATAAGTGTCGCTTCATCTTTAATAAGAGATCTTGCATTCGAGCCTTGAAAATAAAGTAATTTTTGAAGTTAGAAAGCGTTTTACTTCCGAAAGTGAAACTAATTCTCGAAACAACTTGATTAGTCGAATCTCAAAATAGGTACCCGACATCGAGAGGAAACAAAATAAAAAAGTGTTGTAGCACATATTTGTTATTGGTTCATAGGTGGATTTATGATGAATTACGTGGATTTAATTGAATTCATTACTTTCAACTTGGAGATGTATATTTAGTCAAAAAGAATTTAAAATGGATATATACAATACAATCATACTTTATTTTGAATTCACAATTCTAAATCCTGAATTCGCTTCTGGTCGATTCTTCTTTCATATTATTCCTTCAATCAACCTAACATGTGTATTGCCATTGATGCATTTTACTACTACATTTATCCATAAAGTAAAAGCAAAGAGGAAAAAGAAACAATGAAAGGCATGTAGAAAATAAGCTTTTCACAGAGGGAATCTTATGTTATAACATGTAAAAGGGGAGCTAGCTAGGTTGAAGAAGCCAAAGGGGTCGGTGGAAAATTGTCCCACAAAAATAGCCACCAAAAGAGTAAATATAAAAAGGATCAAATTTTTTATGGAACCCTATGCAAAAGCAACTTACATATTCCCTCTATTATTTTTTTAGTTGTCATATTTCGCTTTTTTAAGAGTTAATTTGACTAATTTTTAAAGTTGAATTAGAGTAGATTAATTCGACATCTTAAAATTAAATGTTAGATATTCAAAAATTATACAAAAAGTACTATAAATTGTAACTCTTTTCATATCAATAAGATGAAAAGTTATATTTTAAAATGTTGGTCAAAATTTATATTCTTCAATTCTTAAAAAGGAAACCATGACAACTGAAAAGGAATGGAGGAAGTATATTGCTACATTCCCCTACCTAGCTAAGGCTACTTTTGCAAAGTTGGAATAAAACCCTACACATACAAGATGTATCCTCCAAATATGCTTTAATTTTGTCAGTTTTTGCAAAAATTTGATTGATCTTGAAAGAACAAGAAAACATTAGTCTATGGTCTTCACATTTGTCTTGAGTCACTTTTTTTAATTTTTAGCTGTCCTATCACTATATATATATTGTATCATGTGATGATAGCATTTTAACTGTGTTTTGTTTGAAGTGATTCTTGAATGAGTCCTAGTTTGGTAGAATATATTCAACCTAGAGCCAAATGTCCTAATAATGAGCTTGAATGGTTTTTTAATCATATCATTCTTGAGATTTTGAATTGAAGTCTATAAGCTAATTGACCACTTATGTTTTAGTACTCATGACAACCAGTAAATTATTATGGAGGGATGCTGAACTAGATGATCCTTTAATGAAAAATTAACATAAACACCAGATAACCCAAAATAATAATCAATAAGTATATATTATACGTATAATATATGTATATCGGCTATATATTATAAATATGTTGCTGATCGGCCAACTGTGCAACTCCCCTGCAATTTTTACTATTAGTACTTTTCTTTCTTCTATAAATAGCTTTTGATTTTTTGCATTTCTCTCAAACATGTTCTAAAAAATGATGAGTCGAGGTCTACCAGAAAGTCTCTCTACTCCACAAAAAGTAGGGATAAAATCCGCATCACCTCATCCTCCATTCCTCCTCAAACCCCACATGTAGGACTATACTGGATTGTTGTTATTGATGTTGAACACAAGAATGAAAAAAGAAAAAGAGATTGTAGAATTTTCTTGATCTTTATTTTAAATGTAATATTTTATGTGTGGGGGAATTAAGGAGGGCATGAATGATGAAAAATCATAGGAAATAGGAATGATATTGTTGGGAGCGTTAGTAGCAAAGATGGTAGGCCAAAAATTAAAGTTTATTTTTGCAAAGTAGATTTCTCTATATCTTCATAAATCATATAGATCTTTTTTATGTTGTGGTAAGACCCATATATTCTGAAAAAAGAAATTGTGGCTGGCCTAGTTCAAATGCCATTTTCCCCACCATATCATAATGCATATGACTAAAAAGATTATAAATAAAAGAATGAATGAAAAAAAAAAATGTTATTAAAGAGAACCATTAATCCAATCATTTATTTCAATTTTTGTTTATTCAAAATAATTTATCAAGAGTAATCATGATTATCCTAGACACCACTATATAAAAGTTTAGGATTATTAATCATATGCTATATCACGTTAGCTTCTAAAAATTCAGTTACTAAATCATTTTATCCTTGACAAAACAAAACCTATGATTTAGGCTTAATGAAAGAGTCAAAATAGGAGCAAATAAGGTAAACCATTACGAAACTAAACATCGATGTTAATATTCTTTTTTGGTTTGTTGGTTTACCATTGATTGTAAGCAAAATTTAAAAATGGAAACTTACCTAAATATATCATATTTAGCAAATATTTATTATTTATAGTTACATAATTTTAGTATATGCATAATTCAATTTTAATACATAGTGTGGATTTTTTATCAAAACAAGCATAATACTTTTAAAACACTTATAATACATCTATATTACTTGCTAAATTCACTTTTAGTACATAGTGTAAATGTGTAATACATCTATATTGCATGCATAATTGATTTTTAATATATAGTACATTTTTAACTAAAACAAGTATAATACATTTTAATACACTTCTAATACATCTATATTGCATAAATAATTCACTTTTAATACATAGTACAATTGCTATAAATGGTAAATATTTTCTAAATATGGTATATTTAATTAATAAATAAAAAATATATTTAAAAGCAATACATGATTTATAAAAAATACTCAAATAGATAATTTTTCCATTAAAAATTATGCAGCCTAAAGTACTAAAACTTGTAGAGATCTAACATTATCAGTCAAATGTCTAAGAAATATTTCACCCGCGTAGCCGTATATTGTGTATATAACAAGTGTATAATGCGTATATAATTAGTATATACGGGCTAAAATTTGTGAAAGATGAACATCAGGATTATTTTGTAGTGTATGTAAGTCCCAAATTAATAAAAGAAGAATATACGATTATGTAAAGAGGCAAAGATGGTTAGTGGGAGATGGAAGTGAGGCCCAAGTTCCAAAAGAGATTGATTTGCACTAAGGGGGTGGTGGGGTGGGGCGTGGGGGGTGGGACTTGCATTTTTGTAAAAATAGCCTCAACATGTCAACTCGAGCGCCACCTATTGATTAGGAGGAGCCTAAGTGAATGCACTTTCTTTTTCTTGCAATTATAGTCAATCAAATATCAAATAAAAATGTGGCAACTATTAAAAAAATATATACATAGGTTGTCGTGCAGTGGTGGTACTGTTATATTTTTACTAAGAGATTTCGAGTTTATTCTTTGATATGAAGAAAAATCTTGTTGAGAGTGTCACCCTCAAAACAGGTCTTGTAGTGCGCAATTTGAATTAACCAGTGTTCCAATATGAATACGGAACATCGGACAAAAAAACAACAACAAAAAAACCTATTGAAAATATACACGTGGGCCTTTTGTTGCAACTATTATGAACAAAAAGAAAAAACCTAATGATCTTTTAATTCTAAATATTCAATGACCATATGATAATCCTGCTTTGATTTGATACTAAGTTGGACTTATTTAGCATAACTTTTTTGTTTTATCCTTATTTTATGGACTATGGTGCTCCTTTTTTATTTTTAATGGACCTACACAGAGCGCCGAAGGGTATTTGCACAAATGGCCTTTTTGAAGGCCGCTATTTAAGTTCAGTCTCCGTTAATTAAGTGGATAGTTTATTTTAAAAAATTAAAAATCATTTAATTATTTTTATGCATGAATTTTTTTGTTTGACCAATTTTTTAAAATATTTTTATTTTGAAAAGTATTTTTCAACAAATTATGTTGGGATAATAATATTTAAGTTTGGCTAATTAATTTGAAAAATACTTTTTTCAATATTAAAACAACAATTTATGTTTATTTAAGGTTTTTCAAAACTATATCTGGAATAATTTTTTTTAAAAAAGTTTTCTGAAAACAATTTTACTGCTACTCAAAACACTTTCTTTTTCCTGCAACTTTGATCAAATACCTCAACTCTTTAAAATATTTTTTTAAGTCATTCCAAAAGCTTGGACAAACAAGCTACTTGTATAATGAATTGTGCAGTAAGGAGGTGTGAGAGGTTGACCCTAGTGGGTCTGAGGAGTGGCGAGATAGGTCTAAAATGTCGTGTGAGAGGTGATATATATATATATAGCGATATAATTCCTTGATAAGAGGGTGTACATGGAGGCCGAGCATCATGCTAAGGGGTTAATAGGTAGCTGAGCATATTCTTTATCAACTAAGAGGCTTAATATTATTTTTATGTTTGCTTATTATTTGATCTCTAGTATTATCTGATTTGTTTCATTCATTTCATTTATCTTATTATCTTACTGTTGTTATTGCTTATTATAACTTTCTTTTTCATCTCTCCTTGAATCGATGGTCTATTAAAACAATTTTCTTACCCTCATAGGGTAAAGACAAGAGCAATATACACTTTATTCTCTCTAAACTCTATCCACAAAATTATAGTGAGTATATTATTGTTTGGCGTTATAATGATGATAGTTTGGAGATTGACCTAAAGAAGGCCATATTGTGCAAATTATACAGCCGTGAAGTCTCGAATAATCATAAACTATATGTGTTAAGTACCATATGAACAGGCTCTTTTAATTAATTGAGAAAGTTTAACCAAAGTTACCCTCTTTTATGTTCTTGTTTCTTTGCTTTTTTTTTTTCCCTCTTCTAATTCTAAGATATATATATATATATATATATCATAAATTATAATAGTTACAGTTGAAATAATTAAATAAATAAAAATAGAAGAAAATAAGATAATGTTCTTTTAGGCTGAGGCGCGGATATCTCGCTCTCTTTAAAGAGATTCAAGTCCATCGCGACATAATCTACACCGATCCAACAGTATATCTCTTGACTTGCCCCCTTCAGGATACAACATCCCATCAACGACGTACAATTCAAGAAACTCCGAATTAGTTGAAGAGTCCAAAGGCGCTCCACCACAAAAATACCTTAGACATATATTTACTCTCTTTGTATAGTGTACATAGTTAAAGATTTAAAATATTTTCTTTGTCTCAACTCTTTCTTTCACTAATATAATTACTCTCTTTTGTATAGTGAATATAGCTGTAGACTTAAAATATTTTCTTTGTCTCAACTCTCTCTTTCACTACTACACACTATAATCTCTTTCACGCTCACTACTAAAAAAAATTGAAAAAACGATCACAAATGGTTGGTTTTTTATTTTTATTTTTATTTTTAAAAAAGAGACCACATGTGGTCGCTTTTATATTTTAAAAAATCAAAATAATTATTTCAATAATTTTTATATTAATTATTATTTATTTTACAAATAAAAATTTTTAAAATAAGTGGTCGGTTTTTAAAAATTCTTTTTTTATTTATTTTTACAAAAACCGACCACTCGGTTTTTAATTTAAAAAAAAGATTTTTTTTTTAAAAACCGACCAATTGTGGTTGATTTTTTAATTAAAAAAAAAACGAACACTTGTGGTCGGTTTTTGAACTAAAAAAATTTAAAAATAAATAATTTTTAGTAACCAATAATTATATATATGTAATCAAATATATATTATTTTTATTAAAAATAATTATATATATATATAATTTAATATATATATATATATATATATATAGATATATAATTTTTTGAATTTACACTGATCATACGTAGTCGATAACCAGTATAATAATAATAAAAATCAATCATTCTTAATTTTTGTGAAAAAATTACACTAAAAAATATATCAAATAAAATAAACAAATTACGTTAAACATAATCTTTATCTTTTACTTATGTTTCAATATATAAAATAAATAATTTCCTTCGTATATACGTTAATGACGTTAAACATGCATAATCTTTATATAATGAATATGTGTATATACATATCATACCATTGAGATAATGATATTATGTTACTATTCCAGTCATAATAATGTAATATATAAAGGATAATTCATCAGAATATAATGAACGTGTTCTATTATAAGGTAATATACTTGTGGATGTGATATATCTAGTACGCAATCAAGAGTTCATATATATAAATATCTTTATATATATCACTCATCTGAGTATGTATAAGAAACACATCGCATTATATTATTGGATAATATACTTGTGCACATATGTGATAGATATAGTACGTATTTAGAACTTGATATAGTCGATAGTTTGTATATGTGTGTGTATGTATAGATATATATATATAGAGAGAGAGTATATACATATTATAATACAGTGAAGGTATATTAATGACATAAGATAATGTAATCTATAATTCATCTGAGTATTTATAAAATACGTTGTATATTATTATATGGGGTAGTAAAATCGTGTATGTGATGTTTATAGTACGTATGTGAAAGCTGATAGACAATTGAATATATATATATATATATATATATACGTATATCTCGTGTAGTGACATATGTAGTAATCGAAAGCTAGATAATTGAATCTATATATTAATGGTTTGAATGATACGTTGATATATATCATACTGTTGAGGAAGTAGATATACTATTTTGGATCAATGTAGACACGCGTATGTTGTTGAAGTTGTAATAACGTAAGAGTAGTATTACGAGGTATATATATATATATATATATATATATATATATATATATATATATATATAAAATATTGTATTTAAAAGCTAATTAACTAAAAATTTATCGTAATTTACAAAATTTATTGATATTATTATACGAATGAGGAAATATACTACTCGTGTTGTTGTTATAGATATTATAAAATTTATTAAAAAATTAATTTTAATTTATTAATTTATTGATTTATTAATTGTAGTAATTAATTTTTTTATTATTTTATTAAAAACCGACCACATGAGGTCAGTTTTTTGAATTTTTTTTAAAATTGACCACATGTGGTCGATTTTTATTAAAATATCCAAAAAACCGACCACTTTTCAACAAAATAATAATAAAAAAATATTTCAAAAATAACTCCTACCCGACCCCACCCCACATGACCCGACCCGACCCGACCTACAC
>NC_061121.1:25973318-25986980 GCF_002878395.1 Capsicum annuum | reverse complement strand
GACTTGGTAGGTTGAAAATGATTAAGTGTAGGGACTTTAAAGGTGATTTGGTAGGTTGAAAATGATTAAGTGTAGGGACTTTAAAGGTATTTTTTTATTTTGAATGTGGTTAAGTTTGGTGACTTTGTAGGTTGAAAATGATTTGGTGTAGGGACTTTAAAGGTGATTTTTTGTGTTGAAAGTGGTTATGTTTGGTGAGTTGGTAGGTTGAAAATGGTTAAGTGTAGGGAATTTAAAGGTGTTTTTTTGTTTTGAAAGTGGTTATGTTTGGTGACTTGGTAGGTTGAAAATAGTTAAGTGTGGGGACTTTAAAGGTTTTTTTTTTCGTATTGTATGTGGTTATGTTTGGTGACTTGGTAGTTTGAAAATAGTTAAGTGTAGGGACTTTAAAGATTTTTTTTTTTGCCTTGAAAGTGGTTATGTTTGGTGACTTGGTAAGTTGAAAATGGTTAAGTGTAGGGACTTTAAAGGTATTTTTTTTAAAATGTGGTTATGTTTAGTGTGGTTATACTTTTTTTTTTTGAAAATGATTAAGTGTAGGGACTTTAAAGGTGACTTGGTAAGTTGAATGTGGTTATGTTTGGTGACTTAGTAGGTTGAAAATGATTAAGTGTGTGGACTTTAAAGGTGATTTTTTGTTTTGAATGTGGTTATGTTTGGTTATAATTAATTTTTTGTGACTTGATCTAATTAGGTGAATCTTATTGATTGCGTAGATAGAACATGATTATAGCTGTATATATCAACGAAACAATGATAATAGAATGTGTATTAGGGAGGAATTTGTTGAAGGTGTCAAACGATTTGTTAAACATGCTAAGACACTTGATGTTTGGACACGTTTTCGGGCTATTCGTTGTCCTTGTGTTATATGCGATGGTATAAATCTTTTAAATGAAGAAGATGCAAAGGAACATCTTTATAGAAGGGGGTTTCACGAGGACTTTTTAAGATTGCGTGGTATTCATGATGATGTTGCGCAAAATAACTTTATTGTTGGAGAAAGTAGTAGGTCTGTAGGGCATAATGAATATCAAGATACTAGGATGGCAGAAATGGTGAACGATGCTTTTGAGATGCAACACGAGGGCGACTTTAGAGAAAATGTCGAGGATGTTCCTAATAGTGAAACGGGCAAATTCCATGAACAATTGCATGCTGCTAGTCATTTTTTATTTGACGGGTGTTTGCATTCTCATTTGTCTATTGCTGTTAGATTATTAAGTATTAAATTTGACTGGAATATTGCTGAAGGAGGAATGGACTCAATGATAGACCTTATTAAAGAGTTAGTTGACCCCAGCTTGGAGGTTCCTGATTTTTTCTATAAGGCAAAAAGATTGGTGTCAAAGTTAGGTCTCTCCTCGGTTGGAATTGGTTGTTGTGAAAAAGGTTGCATGTTATACTTTAAGGAAGATGCTAACCTAAAGTCCTATAATTTTTGTCAGCACCCTCGATATAAGCGTGGTTCTAGTGGAAATCAAATTGTTATTAAGGCGATGCATTATTTACCTCTAATGCCAAGGTTGAAGAGGTTGTATGCTTCAAACAGCTCAGCTCCTTATATGAGATGGTACAGTTAAAATAAAAGGCCCACTGGTGTTATATGTCATCCATCTGATGGAGAGGCTTGGAAGCATTTTGATGCAACTTATTCAGATTTTGCAGTTGAGCCATAAAATATTCGTTTGGGATTATGTGCAAATGACTTTTCTTCTTTTTCTGTTGGTGCTGCGCCATATTCATGCTGGCCTGTTTTTATCATCCTTTATAATATTCCTCCTGAAATGTTGATGACTAGTCCCTATATATTTTTGAATTGTGTTATTCCTGGCCCGCGTAATCCAAAAAGTGAAATAGATGTCTACTTGCAACCTTTGATCGATGAACTTCAAATTTTATGGCATATGGGGGTTGAAACTTGGGACATCTCACTTAAACAGAATTTCAATCTGCGTGTATATCTAATGTGGACTTTTAATGACTTTCCTGCTTATGGAATGTTGTCTGAGTGGCTGACAGCTGGAAAGCTGGCTTGTCCATACTGCATGAAAAAAATAAAATCTTTCAAATTGAGACATGGCAGGAAAAATTCATGGTTTGATTGTCATCATTGTTTCTTGCCACCTGATCATGAATTTAGGAGACTCAAGAATGCATTCAGAAGGAATAAAAGAAAATATGATGGTCCACCTCTAAGGCTGTCTGGTCATGACATCTGGTAGATAGTTCAGGATTTGCCTAAAGCTAGCGAGGAACCATTGTATAGGTTTGATGGATATGGCATTTTGTATAACTGGACTAAGCAAAGTATATTTTGGGAGTTAGAATATTGACCAGATAATTTACTTAGAAATAATGTTGATGTCATGCATACTGAGAAGAACTATTTTGACAACTTGTTCAACACAGTTATGGATGTCACCGGCAAAACAAAGGATAATCCTACGGCCAAACTTGACTTACCAGAATATTGAAAACGCAGAGAATTACACTTACAAGAGGGACCCAATGGCAATGTTATTAAGTCCAAGTCTAGTTTTACATTTAAGTTGGACAAAAAACGTCGAATATGTGAGTGTGTCCAAAGTTTGAAGTTGTCTGATGGATATGCCTCAAATTTGGGAAAGAGGGTTGATATGATACAAGAAATCTTGCATGGAATGAAAATCCATGATTGTCATGTTTTCATGGAACAATTACTTTCAATTACTTTTATTGGTTTTCCTGAAAACATATGAAAACCAATAACAGAGATCAATTTGTTCTTTAAAGACTTATGTGCCACCACATTTAAAGAAGAATATCTAGCGTGAATGAAAAGTAATATTGTTGTTATCACCAACAAGCTGGAGAAGATTTTTCCGCCAGCGTTCTTCGATGTGATGGAACATCTTCCCATTCACCTTGTACACGAAGCTCGGCTAGGCGATCCAGTTCAAACTAGGTGGATGTATTCATTCGAACGGTAAGCAATTGCAACATATTTAAATTCATACATATTTTTTTAAATATAGTAAACATCTAATCTTAAGATTGTGCAGGGCAATTGAAAAATTGAAAAGGGGTCCCAAAAACAAACATAGGGTGGAAGGATCTATAGTTGAGGCATATCTTGCAAGAGAAACGTCTCAATTTTGTTCATACTAGTTTCATGATGAAGTTGTTTGTTCAAGAAACCGATCGAATCGTCATCAGGACGATGTGAATGAGCTTCATTTGCAATCGATATCAATTTTTAATCAACCTGATCGTAAGGCTTAAAATATCATACGTCGCTGGCTCACTCCCACGAAGCGCAAATCAACATTTTCTTATGTCTTGCTGAATTGCCCGAAAGTTGAGCTCTTTCTGAAGTAAGGAGATTAAAATTTTAACATATCTTATTTGTTTACTCATTCCTTTAAAGAAACTAATTGTGTTTCGCATGTTGGATCTTCGGTTCATTTAAGACTCAATTCCACAAAAATCAAGTGTATGCATCCTTTGCAACATGGTTTACATATGAGGTTCATAAGTGTATTAATATTTCTACAAATTTTAAATATTTACACATTCCTTAACTAATATATATATATATATATATATATATATATATATATGTATGTATGTATGTATGTATAATATTTTTAGGTACACCAGTCACCAAATGCAGCCGCATATGATCAACTCTTGAGAGATATTTCTTTGGTTCCAGTTGAAGCTCATGCAATGTCCCATTACACAGTAAATGGGTTCAAATTTTTCACTAAACAGCACTCCAGAACAAGGAAAACAAACAATAGTGGTGTTTGGGTTAAGAGTGATGATGATGTTAATTACTTTGGCATCATACACGAGATCTTAGAACTGGAGTATGCTGGTTTCTCAATAAAAAATTATCCTCTTTCGATGTAAGTGGTTTGATCCAAGCACAAGAGGCACAAGAGTATATAAGGAGCATAACATCATTGAAGTGAAGCACAATAGGTCGTATCCTGTTTACAATCCATTTGTTCTAGCGCAAAATACTAAACAAGTGTATTATGCTCCTTGTTCGTTGCGCAATGATAAGTCTGATTGGTAGGCTGTAATAAAAATAAAGCCTATAGGATGGATGAAAGTTGAGAAGGTACTGGAGAATAAGTATCAAAATGAAATGTAGATTGATCATCAGCTAGTGGACGTTGACTTAGTGGATACTTTGAATCGCCCAGAAAATATATTTGAAGAAGTTAATATTGTGGAAGAAAAGGTTAAGTAGGTAGGAGATGAGGAAACTTTGAAGAGGGTGAATGGTTTAGTGGAGAGTCTTTAGAAGAGGAGGATTAGTTTGTGTAGGTTGTATTTATTATGTATTGATCATGTGTTTATGCTTTGTTCTATATATTTACCTTTATGTTTCTTGTTTAAGATTGATATGTAATATACTGTTTAAGATTGTTGTTTTCTCTTTTCCATGATTTATATAGTAATAAAAATATTCTTTTATATCTCGTGCTGTTGGAACGATTTGAAATGTGAATTAGTAACTTGAAATTAGTTACTTGTAATGTTTTCTTATATATTCATTTTGTTGGAACTAACTACTTGTTATCTTTACATAATTTAAATGTCAGGTAGAGGTGACAAAGGTATGGAAAAAGTTGTTCCTACGAAAACAAAAAAAGAAAAAGCAACCTCCACCGTATAGACGACCGACAGGTATTCATATATCTGAGGGTCGATTTGCTGATGCGACAGCATGACCCTCATATTCTAGGTCATCTCAGTATTCAGTTCCTACTCTTACGTATGTGAGTCCACTTCATGGGTTTACACCGAATCATTTTGCTTCTATCACCATGTTACCGCTATCGCAGTACTATTGGACAACTGCTGGCCCCATCTGGAGTACTACCATCGTCAGTACCCTCCTGTAGCAGTCATGCAGCTTCGCACAGTGCTTCTGCAGGATCTATTGAGTTTTTGGATCTTCAGCTTGGAGGCACTTCATTTGGTGCTTCAGATCCGCCCACGTCAGTGCATCCATCTTAACTTACTCCGCAGCCAGGTGACAAAGATGATTTTGGGAGGCGTTATCTTACTCCATATGTGACATGGTAAGATTTCTAAATATAATAACATTATTCATTTTTTCATTACTATATTATTATGCTCTATGAAATTACTGTTTGATCTTGTGTTGTAGGTTTAGGCCGGATCCTGGAGTTGGACAAACTGTGAGAAAATGCATTTGTCGAAACTTCAACGGCTACTAGACCAGTTGGCAAAAGGTTCTAGAAATTGACAGGGAAAGAATGTTTCAAGAATTTAATGTAAGGATTTAACTTATCGACTACTTAACACTTTGTTAGAACAAAAGATTGAATATTATATTTTTATTTTTTTTGTAGAAATTTTACTGGTGGGATGATGCAAATGCATGTCTTATAAAGAGGAATTTTTTCAGAAGGTGTAGATCCAGATTTAACGGTCTATTGGATTATGCCTGAAGCAACTTAGTACAACGTGACTAGACTAGTGAACTCTTATGGCAATAATATATTTGCTATTAGAATAGCGAAGAATACCAATTGCAGAGGTACAAAGAAAAGAAAGCCCGGGCATCATCCAGGGGTAGCTCCCTACATACTGCGTGTGCCAAAAGTATAATTGTTGTGGAGGAAAAATTGGTATGTAACTTTTACAGTTTTAATTGTTTGTTTCTATTTACATTTTTAGTTATTTGAACATTGATAATTTTTTCATATGCAGAAAAAAGAAAAGGGTAGAAGCATACCACAGAGTGAGCTATTCGAGGAGACTCATCTGAAAAAAAAAACCCGACTGATGAAAATGTTTGGGTTGAACCTCGTGCAAAAGTTGTCCATGTAAGAATCAAAATTTGAATATATGAATCTTTTTTCTCAAAGTTGATATTATTCAAGTATAAGTACTTTAATATTTTTTGACTTTTAATTTTAACTTTACTTTGAATATAGGACAAATATACGCAGCTCGTTAGTGAGTATCGTAGTACTTAGCCTTCTGAAAGTCAGGGTGACCCACTACCTCAACATGTAGAGGAGGAGTTATGGGATAAAGCTGTGGGCCCTGTAGTTAAAGGCCATTATTACGGATACCATAAAAAATAATTTGGCGAGAATATTAGATATTCGTCTGGCCCTACATACTCTAACTCTTCAGTTGATAGAGAAATCATTGAAAGACTACAAAATACGATTTCTAAACTCACTGAAGAGCTTGCTGAACAGAGAGAGAGGACGCAGAAGAAGGAGGAGGAAACATCATCACAAATCAGGATACTGTAGTAGCAGTTCAGCTCTTTCATTCAGACTGCAGAGATTATTCCTCCGTGTCCTGGTGATGCAGTTCGGGCAGCAAAAAGTCTACGCCCCCAGGATGATATCAACACAAATGAGGATGCGGAAGACGAGGACGAATTCGATGAAGATGAGTTTTAGTTTTTTGACTTTTGTATGTGTTGTACTTTGAATTTATACATTTTGTTGTAGTTTATACATTTTTGTATGTATTGTTGTAGTTTTTACACTTTTACACTTTTGTTGTACATTTGGTATGTGTTGTAGTTTTTACATTTGGTTTGTTGTTGTTGTTATTGTATTGCATGTTGGACCATTTGTTGATTTTTATTTTTAAATTTCTAGAAAAACTGACCACAAGTGGTTGGTTTTTTTAAATTTTTTGCAGAAAACCGACCACAAGTGGTCAGTTTTAATAAAATTTATTTATTAATTTAAAAAAATGATCACTTGTGATCGGTTTTGATAAAATTAATTAATTAATTTTAAAAAAAATCGACCACTTGTGGTCGGTTTATTTTGATTTTTTTTATTTTTTTTTAATTTTAATAAAATAATAATAAATTTTAAAAATATATATATTAAAAAAAAAACCGACCACAAGTGGTGGATTTTTAAAAAGTTACCACTAATTTATCTACCACACTATTTGGTCGGTTTTGTGGTTGGAATTTGAGGAAAATCAACCACTTGTGGTCGGTTTTTCTCTTTTTTTTAATAGTGGCTTATCATTTTTTTTTCTTGTACATGAAATAACATGCAAGATCACCTCTATTTATAGGTGGGGTATTCATCCTTATATTGAATAGGAAGAATAAAGAGGGGTGGTAAAGTGGTACATGAATGGTCTATAGGTTACAAATATTACAAGAGTTACATGTAACGAATGATCATTTAAGTTACAAGAACTAATAGCCATGAGAGTTACAAGAACTAATGACAATATGAGTTACAAGAAATGATGGTCATTTTTACCACAATTTGTACCTACTAACTCAAAAAGATAATGTGGTGAGTTACAAGAATAAAGACACCACTTTCTCCACTTTATGTCTACTAATGTCATGCACTTTATTTTATTTTAATAATAAAATGCACCAACATTCCACCACTCATTTTAGTATTGAAATAAGAGAGTTCTTCAACAATTTAGTTGAAGGGGGACTATGATGTATAATGAAGGTGTGCTCTGCATTGAATCTTCACTTAGTAAAACAGTAACATTTACTCCAGAGTCAATAGTGGTCTCAGACTTGAACTATGACTGCTTAAGGAAAATAAAGTATTTCTGCTGATACACAACAATCAAGGTGTTGACATAAGCTTTAATAGCCAGCACATTACGACCGTGTGCTATCCTGATTATTCATAAGTGTTTTTTAGAATAAGCCCCATTCTCATAGGAAGCAGCCTTCTTTCACACTCACATAGGTGAAATCTGTCAAGGGTGGTTCTGTAATTTCGACACCCCACTCATACGAGATACAAAATTTTATTAAGAGTTCTTTGACTCAACATTCAAAAATCATTATAAGAACAAAATGCACTCCCACTATAGGAAGGATTAAACAATAATGCATCCCACACCAAGTCATCATATGATTCGTTCTTCCTATTAAACCTGGTTATAAGATCTCTAGTCCCTAGGTTGGATTTTCTCATATATGACTCATGATTTTTTTATAGGATTTCTCCCCCCCCCCCCCCCCCTCAATGCGTTTCAGACCATTTATCTTGCCAAGGCCTTGATTTTGAATCTGAAAGATTATCACAAAGTTAACACAATTAATATTGTTATATCATTGATCAATATGATCTTACAATATTGTATTTTTCTCCTTATGGTCTGAATTTAAAATTATAGCAATGATTTATACTCTATTAATAAATTTTGGTGCTGTCACAATAATTCAAAATTAGAGAAATTAATTTCTCAAAATAAAGTGATTAATCAATTCACTTTTTCACAAGTTGAACCTAAAATAATTAGTTCAACTAATTTGCTTTTTCATTTCAACTAATAGCATCAAATTTTTTTCCATGCATCAAAAGCGCTTTTAAGTACAATAGGATTGATTTTAATTAAACAAGCCACAACTTTTTTTCAAGTAAATATACCTGATTTACTTGTATAACCTGCTTATGTACTTTTACACAATTTCATGCCAAGTGCGATTAGACACATATTTTATATTTTATTAATCTAGCAAACTTCTTTTTTTATTTATCACAATATTTTCACATATTTGAATCAAAAGAAATTGCATGGCACATAAAATGTATTTCACAATTTTTCTTTTTCACCATAATGTGACATGTCAAGAAAAAGTTCATCACATAATTTAGGTATATTTTCATTTCAAGAATGAATTTATCTTACCCATATATTTAATATCAAATTGGCTATTCAATTTATCATTTATTTGATAACATGCATGTTAGAGCCAAAAACATCAATAAATATACAAATAGTAACATGTGATTTATTTCAAGATTAATGGTCATCTGTACCACAATTTGTACCCACTAACTCAAAAAGATAATGTGATGAGTTACAAGAATAATGACATCACTTTCTCCACTTTATGTCTACTAATGTCATGCACTTTAATTTATTTTAATAATAATAATATATATATATATATATATATATATTAGAAATAAAATATCCATCAAAAACACAATTTATATTAAGCGCTTTATAGTTTATATCACTTTCTTCTAAATAAGGGTCCATTTCTATTGTTTGTGTCCTTGATTTTCAAATGAATTTTCTTAGAAAAACAAAGTCAAAAAAGGAAAAGATAGAAATTAAAAAGAATTGTAAAAGTAAAGGAAAAGAATAGTAATAAGCAATTGAAAGAAACGATTACTTAGAAAAACACATGACTTTATCTACCAACAAATGGTTCTTATAGTTAGATATAATAATCAATGCAGCTTGAATAAAGTATATACATAAAGTATTTTTAAAATATATTTTCTTCATTTCATTTTGTGTCTTTTAGTTTCAGTAAGAGAAAACAATCAAAATGGTCCTTAATCTTAATGTATGGGAGTTGGACAATTCTAGCCCTTAATATAAACCACTTAATTGAAATAGTCCTCGATGTATGTAAAAAAAATATGTATTAAATATTAAAAAACTTAAGTGTATGACAACAACTATTTTAATTAGGGGGTATATACGAAGATCAAAATAGTCCAAGGTCCAACCTCCATACACTATGGACCATTTTGATCATTTTCTTTTTGACAAAGCATGAAATATTAGAAAGTAATTTTTTTAAAAAATATATATTTGTAATCTTAAACTAAAAATGTTTACAGCATACCAAAAATAACTTTAAATCTTGTAGTCTTGAACATATTACATATGATATTGGAATTAATAAAGTTAATAAATATAGAATAATATTTTCTTAAGGTAAATTAAAAAGTACTATAAGACACATAATTAAGGGGTAATACACTGGTAGATTGTTATATTATATATTCGATTCTCTCTAGGCCATTTTCCTTTAAGTTTCTTTGTTTAGTCTGATGTCTGATATTCATATTAGAGTTTGATTAATTCGAATTTGTACTTAATAGTGCTCTTTTTGAGCAACCTCTCTATCAAGAATTTTTTCATACCCAATTAGCTCGAATTCAAAACCTCTGGTTAAGGCCATTTTACTTTCCTTCTCCCTTCTCCAAGTTTTAAATATTTAAAAAGAAAAATTAATCTATCAGGTAATTCTAATTACCAAAAAAAGAATGAATACCAAGTACCAAAAGATCATAAATAAAATTGGCATCGCTAATTCCTATATTTTTTTTTAAATAGTGCTTGATAGTTACTATTATTAATGTTGGTGAGACAGCGAAGAAAAAAATTAATCAAAGTCCATGCAAATTAACTCAAACACTATATTTAAAAAATGTTCATGTATATGTGAAGAGTGCTCCTGTATAGTATTGTCCAAAGTTTTTCCCAATAAGGAAAAATAAAAAGTTGAGCTAACTTTATTAGGAAAAAGGAACAGAAAGTAAAACGGGACTAATTACTTGTTAAGTACAAAATTTAGATTTATCTAGTTGTTTGTGCACTGCCCCTTATCATGTGCCAATTAATTTACAGATAAAGAAATAATGATTTTTAACTTTGATAATTGGTTTATTATATGGTCCCTCAAAAATCTAAGGCTATAACGCTCCCCTTGGAACATTTTTTACTTTTCAGCTAATCAAGTTCGAATTCACAAAAAGGTAGACAAATATAATGATGAACACAAAGGAAAAGAGCCTTGCATTTTACCCTACAAAATTAAAGTTTGACGTGGAATTAAACAAAACAGTACAAATCACTTTCTGCTAATCTACCCCCCCCCCCCCCCCCCCCCCCCCCCCCCCCAAACCCCGCAGCCCCCTACTCTTTTCTTCTTTTTTCTCACAAATTAATAATTTTTTTGTTTTCATCCGATGTGTGCTACCTACATTGGAGGCTCTGTCTAATTTGGATTCACACTGTGTAATTAGTGTTAAGAAAACAGATATTGAGTCTAACTTAACCCTGAAAGCTAGCTCGTGTAATGAAAATTGCTCAACTCGTATTAAATACTACCATTTTTTATATTCAGAATTTAAATTCAAGATCTCTCTAATTAAAGATGGAGATCATGTCCATTCCACGCAGCATAATTGTTTGTAAAAAAACTATTTATATTCACAATTTTGTTAAGTGTAATGAAATAGTGAAAACAAAAACTTTATTGGGTGTTTTTACCAAACTGTCAACAAATCAACATAGAATTAGGCTATTCGCTTTTGAATTTAAAAGAAAAGTGGCATGCAAAGAGCATTGGGCGCAAGACACGCTAGGTACAATTAATCTTGTCAACTTCCTTGTCTTAAAATGAGACAAGAATAGGATACATGTAAAGTTATGCATGCTTTACACTAATGCACTATTGTACTTGTAATCTTGAAGTTCAATGTGTACATTTTTTTCTTTTTGTTCTTTGAGAATCGAAAATTCGAAATACATTGATCTGACTAATTCAAATTCTTGTGTAGTTGAACCAATAGGAAGGTAAAAAGCTCCGAGCTACCAAGAGGCTTCTCATTTATAGATTTGAAATTTAATTTCTACTCTAGCTATTTTAGTTTATGTGATATTTCTTATGTTAAAACGAAACCAGAATAGCACATTACTTAGTAAAGTTATATGCAGTCTTATCACTAATGTATACGTCCAATAGACGTTTTTTTAGCACTTGATATTCGAAATACACTAGTCTAACTAATTTAAATTCTCGCCAAGGAGGAGAAATAGGAATGGTAAATGCTTTGAGCTACTAAGGGACTCTTCATTCGTAGGACTCTTATGGAGCAGAGTGCTGGCTAGTTAAGAACTCCCACATTCAAAAAATGAAGGTGGCGGAAATAAGAATGCTGCGTTGGATGTGTGGACTTACTAGAGGAGATAAAGTTAGGAATGAGATTGTACGGGAGAAGGTGGGAGTGGCTTCGGTGGAGGACAAGATGCGGGAAGGAAGGCTGAGATGGTTTGGGCATGTAATGAGGAGGGACACGGATGCCCCAGTTCGTAGGTGCGAGAGACTAACGTTGGATGACTTCAAGAGAAGGAGAGGTAGGCCGAAGAAATACTGGAGGAAAGTGATTAGACATGATTTGGAGCAGCTTCTGCTTACTGAGGACATGACCCTAGATAGGAAGGTATGGAAGTCGCGGATAAGGGTAGAAGGCTAGGATGTTTGTGTGGGTTGTAGTAAGTAGTTAAAATAGCTCAGGTTTAGCCGGGTTAGTAACCCTAGGGCTGTGTCCATAGGTAGGAGCCCCTAACTAGACGGGTTTGGGTCTCTTATTTCTTACTGTGCTTATTTATCTTATTTCATATTGCTCTGAGTTCTATTTTATTGTGTCCTATTCCTTTTTAGGTTATGTCATCCATCATGCTTCATATTTCATTACGCTTTTGTCTACTCTTTTCTATTTTGAGCCGGGGGTCTATCGGAAACAACCTCTCTACTTCTTTGGAGGTAGCGATATGGATTGCGTACATTCTACCCTCCCCAGACCCCACTTTGTGGAAATATACTGGATTTGTTGTTGTTGTAGTTTATTTCAAAAGAAAAGACACATTTTTAAATTTGTAAACAATTAACTCTATACTTCACAATTCATATATTATCCTTAATGAAAAGTTTTCTTTTTAACCATACAAATGTTATGACATATTTAAGGTCACTGTTTTCAAAATCTTTTAGCCTGACAAATGCTAGCGTTATGTCATATTTTAGACCACAAGTTTTAATAATTTTGTTTCTTTCTTAAATTATGTTTTGATTCAAACTATCACTACCAAAAATTCATATTTTTTCGACTGAAAATTCCGACGAAATAAAATCAGACGCAAACTTTCGACTACTTCGGTCAAAAAATTTAATTTTTTATTTTTGTTTTTAATAAAATATTTATACGATATTATTTCTGGCAACAACAATCATAAGATTTAGTGGTAAATTTCGAAAAATATACATTTCAACTATAGTAATTGGTCAAGGCACATGAAAATTGTCAATACTATTTTGACCAAAATTTGCAATCGTTTTGGTTGGAATATTTTAAGAATATTAATTAATAATAGAATAATAGTACTCCAACATATGTAGTTCGAAAATTTATAAATAATTAATTGAATATATGATTAAATATTTACCCCACCTTAGTAGTCGAAAATATTAAATAATTAATTAAATATATTATTCTTTTAATTATTAAATTTTTATATAAAAATATAAATTAAATATTAAATTTATATAGTCAGAAATTTCCCCTTTCTCACTAAATCTGACTACCCTCTCTCTCTAAACTAGGGTATTGGCATTTTGGTGGTGCGGCGATGGTAGAGTTTTGGTGGTGACGGCGATGATGAATTGATGGTGAAGGCACTGCAATGATGAATCGTAACTTAAATTTATTTTTAAGATGATTATAAAGAACACTTAAAAACAAAACGATCCATAACCAAACACACTTCAATTCTCATTCGTAAGACTTTAATTCAAAAATTTTAATTAAGAATGTTAGAATTTTTAGCACCTCGTCATACCCTTTATTGGTACGTAATTAAGTCGAGTACACACTACACATTAGGGGTGTTAAGTGGGCCGGTCCCATCCGACCCAACTCGGCCCTTGTAACTAACCCGGCCCGATAAGTCATAGGGCTTTAGGGTTCTGAGTCCCGGGCCGGTTATTTTTTTAAAATAGTTCCGGCTAACCCGGCCCGGACCAAGCCCGATCCAGGCTCGCCGGTTAACCGGCCTGGCCCGGATAGCTTTTTTTTTTTT
>NC_061121.1:25946097-25970318 GCF_002878395.1 Capsicum annuum | reverse complement strand
CAATTATTCTTCTCTTTATTAAATTTCCTCTTAGCTTTACGGTAAAAACATTTGTGTTTTGTATACTTTGGGATCCCTACCTAAGGTGTGGGCACCCACTTTTAGCTCTTTTGTGACATTTCTAGCCACCTTTTTAAGGTCATAAGTAGATTGTTGATTATACACTTGTTTTATTTTTTTTAAATTTATTATGTTTCTTTATTTTTGTAATTTTGTTTTAAATTATGTTACGTTTCACTTGGGACTTCACTTTTTCTGCAAAGGCACGCTCTCGTTAAAGAAAAAGGGCTTTTGGGAATCCTATGCCTCGCCATTCACATCTCCCTTGGACTAGTTTTTTTTTTTTTTTCCTTCTATAGTTTATATTTTTTGTTTTCTTAAAACAATTTACGTAAATAGTTATAAAAAATTAGTTCAAGAGGTGAGGATTATTTAACCCATATAAAGTGATAAGCCGACAACTCATCATGTAAGCTCCCGATATGAGATTCTTCAACATCCCTCTAACGATGGCCAAGATTGGACATCTAACCATGGATACCTTTTAATATGGGGTTCCAACAATGGGTAACAAGAATTGAAATGAGTCTACTCTGATATCATATAAAGAAATGAGAATTGAATCTAACTTAATAACCCCAACAAATAGCTTAAGAAGTAAGGATTGTTCAAATCATATAAAGAGACCATCTTGTAAGAGCCCAATAATGATGATGTGAGACTCTTCAATACCCCCGAGATTGGATATGGGCATTTTTAATAAGGAGGCCCATATCGGGTAACGAGATTTGAGATAGGTCTGCTCTGATGTTAAGAAATGAGTTTCAAACCTAACTCAATCCCAAAAAGTAAATGTTCAAATCATATAAAGAGACCATCCACCATCCTTTGAGAGTCCGATTGTTAATATGGTGGTAATCTAATACAATAAATAGCGTACTGTAATTTAATCGGCTAATATAAATCATTACTAAATAATATGACTTAGTAACAAACATATTTTGTGGCTAAACATAAAAATTTCTCACTAATTTTACTTAGCGATAAATTACTAAAAATATTATTAACTTCTGGCTATTTATCAATATTTTAACTTCGTAGTTCGTAACAAATTTCAATATTTATCAGTAAAATATTACTTACATTATGGATACATAAGTTCAATATTTTTATTTTATATTATGTTGGATGATGACTAAGGTTGTCAAGTAAGTGATGATAACTCTCGTGTATATTTGGTCCTCCACTACGTTTTGTTTATTCATGTCACATTTTGGATTTACATGATGATTAGAAGTTTCCCTAGACAAAGAAAACACCCTTTTACTTGGTAATAGTTCCTCAATTATTATTCTTTTTTCTTAATGCTAAACGTCAGTGTTTTTGACACGATCCTTATTAAAATATTAATTAAGAGGAATTTTTGATTATTTTATTTTAGTATATAATTATATAAGATTAATTTTATCTTGAAATTTTAAAATGACAAATAATTTGAGATAATCACTTTACGAAATCACGATAAGTAATTTGAAACGAAGAAAATACTTAAGCATAATCAGTAATATCCCCAAGTTATTTCTGGATTAGAAGTATGAATTTTAGTTGATATCTATGGAATTTCGTTGAATGAACGTTAGGTACGCAGGAAAATGCATGTGATGTGATGTTCAAATAAACAAAACGATAAAGTGTATTAATAAGAAAAGAAAGATGTTGATATTTCCTCTAAAAGTAAAAAGTACATGCCATTAACACTGACACCACCTCAGTTCACAAACATAGTACTAGGAGTAATTTTTTCTTTGTCAATAGCAATGTCCGTTAAAGACTTAAGTTTTACAAAAATGGTTGGCTGGAACTGTTTAATTTTTTTCAGTTGATATACATAAATTGTATATATATATATTAACTATACATTAATTATATACTTATCAATTATTTTAGCTTAATGATCAGTTGAATGAACTGCTATTTAGATTAATTCTTCTCCACATAAGTATTAGTTGATATATACGTTGATTTTATGAAATTTTGTGAATGGGCTTAATGTATTCTGCCACTGATTGTATATATTTTGTAAAAGTACAATATCTCATGCACCTGGTACAAATTACAATGGTCACATCATGGCTTTTTTATTGTTGTATTTTTCTGATCTGTTTTGAAAAATATTTTCCCAAATTTAAGGATTTACCGGAAACAATCTCCCTATCCAACACAATGATAAGGGGTAATATATGTGTATATTTCATCCTCCATACTCCAAGGTATGGTTTTAGTAATTAATAATATTGTAACAATCTAACTACTATTAATATTGTTTGCTTTAAAGCTAATTAAGCCAGTACGTGTTTAAAAATATATCGATCATTAGAATCCATGGTCTGCTTCATTATATACTCAATATTTCTCATATTTTGTCAATATAAAATTCGCATGATGCTACCAAATATTTAATAATTTTCGGATAAATAAGTGTAGATTGTTTTGAATATCTCCATGCTTATTGTCTTGTAAAGGCTGCAAGTGCAGCAGGACAAATTATACATCTACTTGAAAATTGTTGTGGCGTGGATGGATTTACTTTATTTTAAATTAGAGCTGTGTTAAAATAATCATGCATTTCATCGTTGTCAAAATATTATAAGCCAATATATGTGCCCATAAGCAGAGAAAATTTGAACATTATCTTGTGAGAGGGGCCTGCAAATTAAAGATATTATCATCAAAGCTTGGAGACCCTGTTGTCTAATAAAAAACTGAATGTATCAACATTATATATGTAGATAGTGTAATTTTGTAATGTTGTTATTGTATTTATGTAGCAGGTAAATTATTCTATCCATTTCAATTTAATTGTTTTAGTTATTATTTGGATAACCAAAGATTTATTTTCTCCAAATTGTCTATAGAAAAATATGGTCTATCTATCTTATAGAGGTAAGCTTTGAGTACACATTCTTCCTCTTTAGACTTCACTTATGAAATTATACTAAATATGTTATCGTATATCCATCCAAATCAAAGTTAATCCCTCTATATAAGGTACTTTTACACTGATGTCACGATGTTCATGAATTTTGTTAAAACTATAGTGGTGGTAAAGCCTCGCTCGTATGCAGTATTTAAATCAAATCAATAATGCAACATGTGAATCTTTTATGTATACTGTTACGAAGATTGTCCAAAATCATATAACAGATCAAATTTTCATATCACAAAAAATGTGGAACTCCAACCCTCCCCTCCCCCCTGGAGCTAATATGGATAATATAAGATGGGAGACCCGATATTGAAAACATGAATTGGAATGGGCCTAACAATGATACCATATTAAAGAAATGAATTTGGACCTAACTCAACCCTAATAGTTAGCTCATAAGGAAGAATTGTCCAAGATCATATAAAAGATCAAATTCCATCCCACAAACGATGTGGAACTCCAACAACAGGTGCTAAGGATAAATTATATAGTCGTATGTAAAATCCGAGTGCGTATAAGTCTTTATCGCACTTAGGTTAGCACGAGCCTAGTTCAGTTATTTCATTCGATACGTGTTATAAATAAGAAGATCAGAATTTTGATTAAAGAGACTCAAAAAATAAAAAAATAAATAGATCCCCCAAAAAACCAATAGGACTCAAAATATATTATTTATACATAAAACAATAATTTTGAACTTATATATAGTATAATTTTTTGTTGAAGAGAATTAAAATAGACCCTTATGCTCCCTAAGTCCCAAGGGTGCCTCTATCCTTAGAGAAAAAATGCGATCGCCTTAGGCCCCCGAATTTGAGGGGCCTCATTTTATTTTTAGTAATAATAGATTATCGATTTTTCTTAAAGATTTAAATATTATTTGTAGAAAAAATAAACTTTTTAAATAAAAAAAAAAATTCGAATAAGTTTGATTTATTGAGAATACTATGTCACAAAAAAAGATTAAACGCAATAAACTTATGAGAAAAAGTTAATTTTTATGTAAAAATTTAAGGCCTTCGTTTTATTTTGACCTTAGGCCTCTAATATGATTGAGCCGCCCCTGCTAAGTCCACACTTACTATGCTTGCTACCTCCCACAAGCAAACATATAATGTCACAACTCACAATGTTGATGATTTTTGTAGCATGCTAAAAGCAAAACTAAGGATGGGCAAAGCCTCACTACAGGAAGGAGGGAAGTATTGGAATACATACTGTCATACCAGAAATTGTTCTCTTTATCACTCATCTTTTACAAATTTCAATAAAGATGTTATACTATATAGTTAAGTTTCATATGAATTAAATCACAAAAATATTTGTTTCTTTCTCATGACTTGACACCACCTTCCACTTCCACTCAATATGGCCCTATCCCTTTCATTTCTTACAAAGTTATCCATACTATAACAAGTTATACATATATTTTCATGCTTCTTTTTTTTTTTTTTTAAAGATCAATTTAATAAAAAATTTATGTAAGGGGTAATGGTCAAAAGAGTTCTATTCTTTTGATTCATATGCCAGAATATATGTGGGGAAGGAAGTGTTAATTTATGAGTTGCTTGTTTGGTTATAAATAGGTGGGACTCTATGTGTGTCAGTCAGTCACAATTGCTTTGCCATAATCTTGTTGATGGCAACTCTTCAATCCTTCAATCAGATTTTTTGGTGGAGACCTTACTTTACAGAGATTCATTCATCATATATATAAAAACAAGAAGTCAATATTTTAAATGAATTTTAATTTATCTATTACAATTTTTCATATTTACATTAAATATATATATATATATATATATATATATAACCACAAAGGGGTATGTTTGGTGGAATATAGATCATATATGTTCATCTTTAACCAAAGATATCGAGTTCGAATTTTGAAAATGGAGAAACTCTTGGTAATGAGTGTTTTCCACTTTAATATGCCTTACATGGTACAAATCTAAATTAGTTAACTCAGTTAGTACTATTAGTAAAACATATTTACATTAAGTACTATATGTTCTTTTCCTTATACCAACTGAACATTTTATTAATCTTCCAAAAAGAAATTACATCTAGTTTGAGAACCTTGTGCAACATTATCAACTTTCATGATCTACTTTATAGAGAGACTAATCTAAAACTGATACAAAGTGAGGAACTAAATGCACTTGGTAAGAACACTTCATGCAATTGAGTCATAGTGTATGAGGTATCCCCTATACAAAAAGTGGAATACCTTCAAAAAATTAATATTTACAACAAAGAATAGCTAGATATATTTAGTTGCAATTAATATTTCGTTGTTCCTATGGGCGATGGAATTTTGAAGATTTATATTCGTACAAAATTTGGATTATATTAAATTCAAAATATATTAGTCTCAAATAAATATTGCGGATCAATATAATTAGATTAATTATTTAAGTCCAAATATATATGGATTTAATTAAAGTCCATTTTTTTTTATTGGGCTAACCCACTTTGCTAAGCCCAAGATATTGTCATATTCTATAGGCCCAAATAAATGCCACATGTCAAATGACGTGGCATGCCAAGTCAAGTGAAGTAGCCAATAGGACCATGCCACATGTCAAAATAATGCAGCAGACCCAATAAAATCAAAGCCCATAAAAGGCGCCACGTCACTTGAATTTGATTGGTCAAAGGAAGTCCATCTTCATCATGACTCTTCCTTTTCCACAACTATAAATAGGGGTCTCATAATTCAGAAAGAGGGACCCCCAGAACTCTAACAAGTAGCAAGAGAAAGTTCGTGGATCAAACACCGCAATTTCTCTAAAAAGCTCAAGCGTTCAAATCAAGTTCATCAAGATTCAAGATCAAGACCGCAATATTCAAGAACAAGCTCAAAAGCCTTTGAATTCAAGCACAAGTTAAGATCAAGTCCCTCAAATCATTCAAATCAAGTTCAAATTCAAGATCAAGCTTCAAGCCCTTGAATTTATATTTGAAAAGGCGAATCAAAGGATTCATAGAGATTGTAACACTCATATATTAAAATAAATAAATTGATTGTTGTAGTATATTTTCTTGTCTCGATTATTTATTTTTTGGGCTCGAAAATTTTACTGTCCAACAAATTCTGGCACGCCCAGTGGGACAATCTCTACCTCTCATCTCAACTTTTCCAACTGCAAACTTCAACAACACTGAAATGACTTCCAAGAAGGTCAACTCTCAATCAACTGCTTCCAAGGCTGCTGACTCAAAGTTCTTTGCTGAAGTAGAAAACATCCTTGGTGTTACTTTCGGAAGCTTAGGAGCTGTCACAAGGAGTAAGGTAGGCTTGCTAGGATGATAAACACATCCAGTGTCATCCGAACCAACTCCAATTTTTGGATCTTCAACCCCAAAGGGAAAGAAGTCCAATGCAAGTGCTTCGAAAGGAGGAAGCAGTGTAGCGGAATCGATTAAGAAGACCCTAGCTCTATTTGAGCATTCCGATTCCAAATACTCTGGCATAAAGAGCGATGGTCGTTCAAGCAACTCATCATCTCCGACTACACCGCATAAGTTGAGCACTTTAAAGATCAACTTGTGCGATAATCTGCGCTACTCTCCAACATCTCCAGTGATTATGCAAGCGATGGTAACTGATGCCTCGTCTATAGAGGAGTAGCTTACGAATCTGGCAAAGGCAATTGATGGCCTACCAACTATGTTCTGATCAAGATGCTCAAATTGATAAGATAGTGGATAGGGTGGAAGGTCTGATAGACAGAGAGTCTAGCCATGCACCTGTAAAATCTCCAGAGGTTCATGAGACAAAAAATCCTGTGAAACAAACACCACCGATTAAAGAGGTGCAAGTTTCTTTTGAGGGATGATCCTGATTGGGCAATTGAGGGAATTCATTGAAGGGACCCTCAAAGACAAGTATGATGTTGTCGCTAAGTCTTCCCTTACTTATGACAAGCCTTACACGGCAAGGATTGATAACCTCAAAATGCCTGCCGGCTATCAACCCCCTAAATTTCAATGATTTAAGGGCAAAGGGAACCTAAAATAACATGTCGTACACTTTGTTGAGACATGTAATAATGCTGGAACTTACGGTGACTATCTTGTCAAACAATTTGTTTATTACCTAAAGGGAAACGCCGTTGATTGGTATACAGACCTTGAGCCTAATTCCATCGATAACTGGGAGCAATTGGAACATGAGTTCCTAAATTGCTTTTATAGCACAAGACGTATAGTGAGAATGGTAGAGCTCACAAATACTCAGCAAAAAAAGGATGAGCCAGTCATCAACTTTATCATTGATGGACAAATGTGACCCTAAACTGCAACGAAAGGCTCAGGTTCACAATAGAGATGTACGTCCAAGGAATGCACTGGGAGCTTCTCTACATCTTGCAAGGAATTAAACCAAAATCCTTTGAAAAGATAGATACTCGTGCTCACGACATGGAGTTTAGCATGTCTTCTGCTGGAAAAGAAGGAGCGTCTATCCATGACCCTCGAAGGGGAAAGGATAAGCAACAACCCAAAAGATGGGGCAAGTTTGTCCCCAAAAATGACAACAAGGAGTCTATGAATGTTGATGTGTATCCTGTGAAGGTCATCACAAAGGTGAGAAAGAAGCAAAACGTGAAGACGACTTCTAGAGTACATTCGAATCAGAAAACTTTGAAGGAGATGCAGGAAAAGGAATATCACTTCCTCGATTCTGATGTTGTTGAGATTTTCGTTAAACTCTTTGAGCATAAGCTCATTGAACTCCCAGAGATGAAGCGTCCCAACGAAGCTTGGAGGACCAATGACCCTAATTATTGCAAATATCATAGGCTCATAATCCACCCCCTAGAAAAGTGCTTTGTCTTTAAGTATAAAGTCATGCAACTGGCACAAGAGAATAAGATCTTCTTTGACGATGAGAAGGCCAGTTCTCATCAAATATGTGTTGAAGAGCATAATGAGAAAATATTAGAGCCTGACAGATCTTTGTTGACCAAGGCGATGATAAAGGTTGGACTCTGGTGACCAAGAGCAGATGCATGAGGACAAGTCTGTGAAAAGAGTCATTCGAGAAGCCAACCAGAAGAAGAATGGTGAAGAAACCAAGGAAACAGAAGCTAGTTGAACTTTCAAAAAGGACGACCATCACAGAGCTTCACCTTACAAAAACCACGGTGTCCAGTAACGTTAGAGGAATTCTTACTAAGTTGGTTTCGAGTGAAGATTGCTCGAGTTAACCTTGAGGCGTTTTATTTTAATACTTCTAACGAGAGGGCAAAGGGTGAGAATCTACCCATGGAAGTTCCTTCATCTTCCGAAAAGCTTGCTGAAACTCTTGACGAAGAGGCACATGTATGTGATACAAAAATCATATTTACAAATAATGATCTTCTGCTTGGTGAGGCCCTACATAACCATCCCTTATACATAATAGTTCAAATTCTAGGAAAGAAGATCAATAGAATCTTGATAGACGAGGGATGTAGAGTCAACATCCTGCCTATCCGCACGATGAAGGAACTTGGCATCACTACTAATGAACTGGACGAGAGTCATATAATGATCCAAGGCTTCAACAAAGGGGGCCAAAGGGCCATGGGATCTATCAAGTTGGGGATTCGTATGGATGATTTTCAATCAAATGCATTGATGCATGTGATCGATGCCAAAACTTCATAAAATATATTGTTGGGTAGGCCTTGGGTGCACGGGAACAAAATTATATCGTCCTCCTACTATCAATGCTTGAAGTACCTCAAAGGTGGAGTGGAAAGAAAGATAGTAGCTGATGATAAGCCATTCACTGAAGCCAAGTCACATTTTGTCAATTCAAAATTCTACTTAAAAAATTATGTTCTGAAGGAGAAAAGGGTTG
This sequence comes from Capsicum annuum, assembly GCF_002878395.1. Taxonomy (NCBI): domain Eukaryota; kingdom Viridiplantae; phylum Streptophyta; class Magnoliopsida; order Solanales; family Solanaceae; genus Capsicum; species Capsicum annuum. The sequence goes on along the minus strand of NC_061121.1, from coordinate 25,961,481 downwards.
AAGATGTCACCAAGACCAAATTTGATGATCTTGCATCTAAGAAGGTCGCAATGACTATTTAAAAAGTCACCACCAAGAATCCCCTCTTCACTTTGAATAAAGAAAGCGTTGCACCTATGAAAAAGAAGGAAACTCCTATTCTTTGCTACATACCGAAGGTAAAAAAAGATAAAGATCACTCATCTGATGCCCAAGATAATGTAATAAAGGGGCTAACTTACCGATTAGGAATATTGATGCGATAAATCCATCCTCAAGGCTACTTGGAGAAGTTGTGGCTCAAAATTTGTCATAAGATATGACACTCCCTACGAAGCGTACAAAAGAGGGCTTCAATCCAAATACATATAATTTATTTGTAAAGGATGGATATAATCCTAATGAGCCATCAAGGTTGGGTAAACTTCAGTTGGAAGTTATAACCAGGCAGACACGTGAAGGCCTAGGATACACGCAACCACCTCCAATTTGCATCTCCATAAGAAGGGCAGTCAACAATTACATCACCGTGGAAGAAGAATCAACTGCTGCTAATAAACGACCCTCTGTAATTGATTGACTTGGAGAATCAATCGAAAAAACTTCTATGGTCGAAAGGTTGGGCCCTCTAAATAAGAAGAAAAATAACAAGCGTCGGAGAAGTTGTCAAAGTACAATAATGCACTCTTCATCTAAGATCCATAAGAATTTTCAAAGTTTGATTTCTTTTAGAATGAGGTGCCAGACGAAACTGGTAGTTTCATGCAACGAGATGCTAAAAACAAAGGTTCATACTGTGGTTTTTACCAAGCAATGCAAAGAATATGGAGAGAGTAGTGGCTCCTCATATTATGTTATGACCCAGAATAAGAAAGATGTCTCATCTCAAATGAAGTTTGATGAAGAGATAGAAGATGCCTTCTGGTGTTATCATATGTTCGTCAATGATATTGATCCTCAAGAGGAGAAGGCTGCTGGAGATGCTCCATCACAACTTGAAGAAGGAGTAAAAGCCACAATAGATCTCTTGAAGGAAGTTAATCTTGGAACTGATGAAGACCCAAGACCAACTTATCTGAGTGCGTTTCTAGAATTGGAGGAGGAGATCTCTTATATGGACATACTCAAAGAATATATGGATGTCTTCACCTTGAGCTATAAGAAAATGTCTAGATTAGATCCAAAAGTAGCGGTCCATCAGTTAGCGGTCAAGAATGGTGCTCGTCTAGTTAAGCAAGCCCAAAGACATTTTAGGCCAGAGTTGGTTCCTTTGATTGAAAATAAAGTTAACAAACTCATTGAAGTTGGATTTATTCGTGAAGTCAAATATCCCACATGGATTTAAAGTATTATTCTAGTACGAAAGCAGAATGGCGAAATTTGAGTTTGTGTCGACTTTTGGGATCTCAGCAATGCCTGCCCTAAGGATGACTTTCCAATACCCATACCAGAGTTGATTGATGCCACCACTGGTTATGAGGCAATGTCCTTCATGGATGGTTTATCCAGTTACAATCAAATCTGCATGGCGCCAAAGGATAAATGATGTGTGAGCAGATGCTAATATATTTGAGGCTTATAACTGAAAATAATTGCAAAGTCTTAAGCAACTTCTATTATTTTTTATTGTTTTATCTTTGATTTTACAGTGAAAGTCAAGAGGTAAGAGAACTAACAATGATGGAAGTAAAAGAGTTGAAATCTGAAGAAAATAGAAGAGAAGTATGGCTGACGACATTCTTGATAAGTTACCATCACTCTGATAGGTTATCGGCTTCATCATCAGCCTTAAACAGAGAATGGGATTCAGTTGGAAGAAGTGACGATGACATATGATAAGCCGCCAGCCTTGTGATAAGCCATTAGAGTCACCGTCTGCCGTAGAAAAACATGGAAGCTGAGGTGGAGAAGTGACGACATTGTCTGATATGTCGTCACAGTTTTGATAAGCCGTTAGGATTCACCGTTAGCCTAAGGCAGTGAATATCAAAAGTGAAGAAGAGCTGACTACATCTGTGATAAGTCGTCAGACTCCTGATAAGGCATTACAAAACGTCGTCGCCTGTCCAAGAAATTATTGAACTTTGTAATTTTGTTTCCATAATTAGGGTGAACTATTTAAAGTATTGTTTAGGGTTTTCTTGGGGGGGGGGGTATTCAATATTCTAAACCTATTTTTTGGAACACATGTATTTTGTTATTTTCTCTCTAGTTTCTTAGCTTGAACAAAACAATTAACTTTGAAGAGATTATCATCAATATTTTGGGATTTGTACTTTGATTTAATCTGAGAAACACTCGTTGCTATTCATCTTGCTGTAAGTTCATCCTTCAAATTATGAATTCAACTTGTTGTATCGATTATTACATTATGAGTGGCTAAATCCCTTTAACTCGAATTATGGGATCTATAGGTTAGGTCTTGGTAAGTTGCTAAGTGTTCAAGATTATAAAGGTAATAGGACTCCTTGATAATTCTGAGGTTTTAATTATTGTCTATTGATTGCAAATGGTAGATAGCACCTACTTTGATTTGTTTGAGATAAGAAATCAACTATAGTAGGAAGTGAATTATTGACAGGGACTTGGAAGCTACCAACCTTTAGTTTAATAATTTACCCTGTAACAAAGTTAATTAACATGAGGTGAAGTCTGGTCAGTGAATATAAATTCCCTAAGTTTGAGAGGATTAGGTAATTAAATGCTTAAGTAGGTCGAGAGATATTTAGCATAACTTCGATAAAGACAATCTGTTGTTCCTACCTATCATGAGAATTTTGAATCACTATTAGCATCTATTAAGTACCAAAACCCATAGTGAACATAGTTATCGTTTTCCATAAACTCTTGATTACAAACACTGAAACTGAAGTGACCAACAATTATTTGCTAATATCCAAAACCCCCATTTCAGGAAACATCCAACTATCAGTTTATTAAATCGCAAATGACTTAAGTTCACACCCTATTACCAGTGGGATTCAACCTCAACCTAGTTGGGTTATATATTGAAAACAATCTCTTACATTCTCATATGAGAGGTTTAGTTTGAGCGTTATCAAAAATGACGCCGTTACCAGGGAATACGATTGTAAATTAAAGTTTGGGTGCGCTAATTGACTGTTAGTCATGTTTCCTAGTTTTACGTTTATTTGCTATTTTTATTTGCTGCAGGACTTTTGTGGTGTATGCTAAGAACCAGAAGCTCCGGAGAACCATTATTACCAATGAATCCAGAACCGCAATGAATTAAAAGAATGGAAGACCAGCAGGAGGCTGACAGGTTAGCAGCCTTAGCTAGAGATCAGGTGAATGTGCAGAATGTCGATCAACAAGTACGCAATCCAAATACTGAGGATGAAGATTTGGGAGAAGAGGATTTGCTAAACCCTGGTAACCCAAGGCATGCAGAGCAAGTAGCTGCACCAGTACAGCGTAATGCTAACTGGAACCGTCCATTCTGAGAAAGGCAATATTACCAGCCAGTCTAGTATGACCTCAATGATAATGATGATGGAAGGGATGGATAAGGTGCAATGGGTGCAATTATTCCTCCACCGTTGGCACCTGGGGCAAAATTCAACATTACGAGTACTATGATTCGACTTCTCAATCTGAAGTGGTTGTTTGGTGGCCTTCCTGGGGATGACCCGAACTTGTATCTGGTGAACTTTGTCACCATATGTAAATATTTTAATAACCCAGGAGTGGGTCAAAATGCTATCCGATTGAGATTGTTTCCATTGTCTCTGTCTGGGGAGGCAACATTGTGGCTTAACGAGCTGACACCCGATTCTATAACCAACTGGAGGTAGTTTAAAGGAGCTTTCCTAGGAAGGTTCTTTCCACCTTCCAGGAGGGTATAGTTGAGGGATGATATCAACAACTTTAGACAGCTCCCAACTGAAACCTTGCATGAAACCTAGGAGAGATTAAAAAAAAAGTTGACGCAGTGTCCGAACCACAATATGACGGACATACACTTGATGGAGACTTTGTTCAAGGCTCTTAACTCTGTAACAAAACCAATTATAGATAATTCTGCTGGTGGTTCATTTGTTGATCTTACACTCCCAGAGGCTTCAGAAATTCTAGAGAGAATGACCAAACAGAGTCGGGCATGACATACCAGAGACTCTGTAGTAGCAAGCCCCACTGTTTCTGTGGGTATAATTGCGGAACAATGTATAAGAGATGTGGAACGTGAACAAGACATGGCTCACCTAAGAATGCAGATAGACTTGCTAACCAAGTACTTGCTATCAGGCAATACTGAGAAGGTGAAAGCTATGAGATTGTAAGATAGAGTTGATGTTGATCCATAAGAAGAGGCAAACTATGTTAATAATCAGGGGGTTTCCGAGGCAATAGCCAAGGTAATCAAGGTCGGAATTATTATAATAAGCCTAGTTATAAAGAGAGGAATTAGGGAAATTAGAGGAGCAATAATGATAGGAGCGGGCTATATATCCCTCCTGGAAATTGTGAGGCTACTACAACAGGTTCTAAAAAGATGTCCATGGAGGACATGATGGATAAATTGTTAAAGGAATTGGAGGCTACCAACTCAGGAGTGACTACCATAAAGATCGATTTGTCATCTATTAGTCAGTTGGTAAACTCATACTCTGCTTCGATCAAGCAGCTAGAACAACAAATGAGCCAACTCTTCGCAGCGCTGAATCAGATAAAGAGTGGAACATTACCTAGTGTTATAGTTCAGAATTTGCAGAATAATGGCTCATGTATGGCTATTACCACTAGAAGTGGTAAGATATTACCTGGCCCTTCTGTGGACAAAAATGTAGTTGATGATGACCCAGAAGAAGGTGGTCCAGTGGAGTCTGAGAAGCTAGATGGTTCTGAAAATGCTCCAAAAAAAGGGAAAGAGAAGGAGAAGGAGAATAAGGTAGTGGTGAAAACTCTCCTAAGACCACCACCTCTCTTTCCTCAATAATTGGAGAAAAAAACTGATGATGCAAAATTTAGCAAATTCATGGCAATGCTAAAACAATTAACAGTGAATGTGCCTTTGGTGGAGGCACTCGATCAAATACCAGGGTATGCTAAATTTATGAAGGACCTTGTGACTAAGAAAAGAGCGGTGATCTACGAACCGGAGGATATCTCCATCATTGTAGCACTATTTCTATGAGGACCTTGGTGCAGAAGAAGCCACACCCAGGAGCATTTACTATTGTTTGTATGATTGGGTCTCTGGAATTAGCTAAGGTATTATGTGATCTGGGAGCGAGCATTAATCTGATGCCGCTGGCTATATATAGAAAGCTGGGTTTGGAAAATCCGACACCCACCAACATGCGACTCGTGATGGCAGATAGGTGCGTAAAATGACCTGTTAGTATTTTGTATGATGTGTTGGTGAAGGTATCTAGATTCATATTCCTTGCGGATTTTATCATTCTGGATTGCGAGGTGGGGTTCAAGGTACCCATAATCTTGGGTCGACCTTTTCTCACAACCGAAAGTGTGTTGATTGATTTGAGAGCTAATGAGCTCTTATTCAGGATGAATGGTGAAATGGTGCAATTTGATGTGTGACAATCAATGAAGCATCATGAATAAATGAGTGTGTTCTCAGTTATTGCTGTGTATTATGAGGATGAACAGGAGGTGTCAATAGAGGAGCAATTGGTTGTTGAGCCTTTAGCTGCAGTTCTGATGAATTTTGCTCGTAAAGGAATTGAGGAGTACAAAGAGACTGTTTGTGCTTTGTAAGGATTGGGTTCATACTTTTATGCTCCTAAGAAGCTAGACCTTGATCTTGCTAATCGACCAACACCACCGGCTAAGCCATCCATTTAAGAGCCACCGGTGTTGGAATTGAAAGAACTACCTAGGCATTTAAGGTACGTGTTTTTGGGCAACGAAAATACACTACCCATTATTATTGTGGATGATTTAGGATAACAACAGGTAGAAGCACTTATTTCAGTACTTCATAGGTACAAAAGAGCAATAGGATGGACTATCACAGATATTATTGGCATTTCTCCTGGCATCTGCACGCATAAAATACAACTTGAGAAAGATTGTACTCCAACCATCGAGCACCAGTGCCGTCTTAAGCCACTAATGCAAGAGGTGGTTAAGAAGGAAATTATTAAGTGGTTGGATACAGGAATGGTTTACCCTATTTCTGATAGCAAATAGGTGAGCCTAGTTCAATGTGTGCCAAAAAAGGGGGCATGACTGTGGTTGCAAATGAAAGAAATGAGTTGATTCCACTCAGGCCCATGACTGGGTGGAGATTTTGCATGGACTACCACAAACTAAACTGATGAACTTTGAAAGACCACTTCCCGATGCCCTTTATGGACCAAATGCTTGATCGATTGGCCGAAAAGGGATGGTATTTCTTTTTGGATGGTTATTATGGATATAACCAGATCTGTATTGCTCTTGAAGATCAGGAGAAGACGAAATTCACATACCCATATGGCACCTTTACATTTAAGAGAATGTCGTTTGGGTTTGCAATGCACCCGTTACTTTTTAACGGTACATGATGTCTATCTTCTTAGATATAGTGGAGGACACCATACAGGTATTCATGGATGATTTATCTATGGCGGGAGATTATTTTGAGTTGTGTTTAGCAAACCTGGGTATAGCCTTGAAACGATGTGTTGAATTCAATTTGGTGCTTAATTGGGAGAAATGCCACTTTATGGTAAAAGAGGGCATCGTTCTTGGGCATAAAATTTTAGCAAAAGGGATAGAGGTTGATTGAGCCAAGGTTAAAGTTATTAAAACACTACCACCTCCCATTTCATTAAAGGGAGTGCGTAGCTTTCTTGGACATGCTGGTTTTTACCGGAGGTTTATAAGAGACTTCTCAAAAGTTGTGAATCTACTTTACAAACTTTTGGAGAAAGAAGTGAAGTTTTCTTTCAATTATGATTGCATGAAGGAATTTGAATACCTTAAAAAGAAGCTGGTTAGGGCCCCATCATTGCTGTACCGGATTGGTAAAAATCATTTGAGATCATGTGTGATGCAAGCGGTGTTGCTCTTGGAGCTGTATTGGGACAAAAGAAGGACAAACTATTTTATCCAATATATTATGCCAGCAAAGCACTGAATGGACCGAAAAAGAACTACACCATCACTTAGCAGGAACTTCTAGATGTAGTGTATGCTTTTGACAAATTCAGGGCTTATCTGTTTGGGACCAAGGTGGTGGTCCACACTGACCATGCAGCCTTGAGGTATTTGATGGATAAGAAGGATGCTAAACCAAGGCTGATTAGATGGGTGTTGTGTTATAAGAATTTGACATTGAAGTCAAAGATAGGAATGGTTGTTAAAACTAGGTTGCAGATCATTTGTCTAGAATGAAAGATGAGCAGGCAATTAGTGATGAAATAGAGATAAATGATACATTTCCTGATGAGAAGATCTTGGCTGCTGCTGTGGAGAAATTTCCTTGGTACGCTGATTTTGCAAATTATGTTGTGAGTGAGGTCATTCCAGAAAATCTTTCTTTCCATCAAAGAAAGAAATTCCTTCATGATATGACACATTACTTCAGGGATGAACCGTATCTTTTATGGAGATATTCTGACAATATTATAAGGAGGTGTGTGCCAAGAGTGGATATATTATGTATATTGGAAGCATGTCATGCTTCCCCAGTTGGAGGTCACCATGCAAGTGACCGAATGGCTAGGAAGGTGTTGCAGAGCGGCTACTATTGCCAACATTGTTCAAGGATGCTCATGAGTTTGTGCTAAAATACGACCAATGTCAGAGGCAGGGGTCGATCTCCAAAAGACATGAGATTTCTTTGACTAAGATGCTTGAAGTGGAATTGTTTGACGTGTGGGGCATCGATTTCATGGGTCCTTTTGTAAGTTCGAATGGGATGCGGTATATTTTAGTTGCTGCTGACTATGTCTCAAAATGGGTCGAAGATGTTTCCTAGGAATATATTTTGAGCATTTACCTTGAAGGTGCCTAGGTAAATGGGCACCTTCAAACTTTATGTTGGTCTAAAAGACTCGATTTAATGGTTGCCTAGGTAAATGGGCACCTTCAAACTTTATATTGGTCCAAGAGACTCGATAAAAAGTACTGCTACTATCTGTCTCGATGAAGTCTGAATTAATTAAAATATCTGAGTCATGCCGCGACGTTAAATCAGGCGCTACATGGGAGGCAACCCATGATCTCCGTGCTTGATCTACTCCAGGTATACCCGAACCCTTTGTTTAGTTTTTCTTTGATTTTAAGTTGAGGGTGTAACGTGAGTTGTTGTTGTAATGTTTTGTAGTTGACTAGGAGAAATACAAGTACCTGAGGCAGTTAACATGATTTTGTTATTTTGTGAACACCTCTCAAATGGTCTAATTCTTTAACTGTGTAATTTGCATCTAATTGTTACCACTGTTCATCTTTGTATAGTATTAGTTCTAGTAACTTGATAACCATTGCTAAACAATTGCATGAACCGGATAAGTAGTAACTTGTGATATACTTGCCATGTGCGTGTGAGATTTTACTTAGTTCCCTTTGTATGTTAGATTCAGAACTTGCCCGGTTAGTCTTACCTAGGTTGAAGGATAGGGGTTAGGAAAGGATTATGGGTTATTTTGATATTAGCTCAATTTAGCCTAAATGACCTTCCCTGTATGAAAAATACCCCTTGATCCCTATTTTGAGCCTGAATAGCCTATTTTTTTTATGATACCTATCACCATCCTATTTTTATATCATAATGAACCTGTTTTGGCCCTGGTCCTCCTTGGACACTGTGCACCTTGACTTAGGCAAATGGCCTAAGTTTAGGGTGGCTATTATAGGGGTGCGTGATGTAAAATGAGTATGAAAAAAGGTAGAGTAAAAGAAAAGAATAAAAAGCTGGGTGCGGTGGAAAAGAGCAAGAAAGGAAAAGTTGTGAAAAAAAAGAAGTGATTGTAGAAAAGAACCGCACCCATCCTGAATAAGTGTGATCACGAAAAGAGAAGAATAGAAAAAGTCTAATGAGTGAAACTCCAAAAGCTAGTGTAGTGTCAAGGAGACTTAGTAACTTTAAATATCATCGAGTATCATACCAGCCACTAGCCTACATTAAGAGAAGACCTATAGTGATCCTAGCTGACCTATCTGAAAGTCTTGGTAATGAAAATAAGGTTAAGCCTATGGTATTTGGCATACATTGATTGGAACTTCATTCTGAGAGTGAGTGTCTGGTGATTGTCCCCATGGTTATATATGTAATGTCTGATATAAGTGAAGTGGGACTTTTTTGTAGTGAGGGTACACCGGTTACGTTGCTATTTGCTAACTTGTTTGGATAGTGTAAACTTGATACATGCATGGTTGTTGTTTGTAAATTTATTGACCTTGGAGATGGTAAAGATGTTTTGAGATAATATGGATGTTGATTGCTGAATGTACTGTGTATTCTCTTGGTTGTGTTTTAGTTTCTTAAGGACAATCAATTGTTTTAAGTTGAGGGTGTTGATGTGTGAGCAGATGCTAACACATTTGAGGCTTTTAACTAAGAATAATTGTAAAGTCTTAAGCAACTTTTGTCATTTTTTATTGTTTTATCTTTAATTTTGCAGTGGAACTCAAGAAGAAAGAGGACTAATAATGATAGAACTAAAAGAGTTGAAATCTGAAGAAAATAGAAGAGAAGTATGGTTGACGACATTTTTGATAAGTCGTCAGCACTCTGATAGGTTATCAGCTTCATCGTCATCCTTAAATAGAGAATGCGATTCAGTTGGAAGAAGTGACGACAATATGTGATAAGCCGTCAGCCTTGTGATAAGCCGTCAGAGTCGCGTCAGCCTTAGATTGAACATGGGAGCTGAGGTGAAGAAGTGACAACATTGTTTGATATGTTGTCACAGTTTTGATAAGCCGTCAGGATTCACGTCATCCTAAGGCAGTGAATGTCAAAAGCAAAGAGGAGTTGACGACATCTGTGATAAGTCGTCAGACTCTTGATAAGGTGTCACAAAACGTCGTTACCTATCCGAGAAATTACTGAAGTCTGTGATTTTGTTTCCATAATTAGGGTGAACTATTTAGAGTATTATTTAGGGTTTTGTTGGGTGGGTACTCGACATTCTAAACCTATTTTTTGGAACACACGTATTTTGTTATTTTTTCTCTAGTTTCTTGTCTTGAACAAAACAATTAACTTTGAAGAGATTATCATCAATATTTTGAGATTTCTACTTTGATCTAATTTGAGAAACACTCATTGATATTCATCTTGCTGTAAGTTTATACTTAAAATTATGAATTCAATTTGGTGTATCGATTATTACATTATAAGTTGCTAAATCCCTTTAACCCGAATTATGGGATCTATGGGTTGGGTCTTGGTAAGTTGCTAAGTGTTCAAGATTCTAAAGGTAATAGGACTCCTTGATAATTTTGAGGTTTTAATTATTGCCTATTGGTTGCAAACGATAGATAGCACCTGCTTTGATTTGCTTGAGATAAGAAATCAACTATAGTAGGAAGTGAATTATTGACAGGGACTTGGAAGCTACCAACCTTCCGTTTAATCATTGACGTTGTAACAAGGTTAATTAACCTGAGGTGAAGTCTGGTCAGTGAATATAAATTCCTTAAGTTCGAGAGGATTAGGTAATTAAATGCTTAAGTAGGTCGAGAGACATTTAGGCATAACATCGATAAAGACAATCTGTTGTTCCTACCTATCTTGAGAATCTTGAATCACTATTAGCATCTATTAAGTATCAAAACCCATAGTGAACCTAGTTCTGGTTTTCCATAAACTCTTGATTACAAACACTGAAACTAAAGTGACCAACAATTATTTGCTAATCTCCAAAGCCCCCATTTCAGGAAAATTTCAACTATCAGTTGATTAAATCGCAAACAACTTAAGTTCACCCCATATTTCCTATGGGATTCGACCCTAACCTAGTTGGGTTATATATTGACAACGATCACTTACATTCTCACATGAGAGGTGTAGTTTGAGCATTATTAATGAAGAACTTACTACATTTCGTACGCCAAAAGGTATTTATTGCTATAAGGTGATGCTTTTGGTTTGAAAAGTGTTGTCGTCACTCATCAAAGGGCTATGCAAAACATCTTAGACGGACTACTCCATAAAAATATTGAATGCTACGTGGATGATCTAGTAGTGAAATAAAGAAAGAGAGATGACCACTTAAGAGATCTAAGAATGGTGTTCGAATTACTTCGAATATATCAACTTAGGATGAATCCATTAAAGTGTGCCTTTGGAGTCACTTCCGGAATATTTCTTGGTTTCATTTACGACACCGAGGAATCGAAATTGACCAAGCCATGGTCGATGCAATTTTAAAGATGACCAAGCCTCGAAACATTCATAAGTTAAAAAGCTTTCAAAGAAGGCTAGCATATTTAAGGAGGTTCATCTCAAACCTGGCTAGAAAATACTAACCATTTAGTCGCCTCATGAAGAAGGACACTCCCTTCGAATGGGATCAAGCTTGTAGTAATGCCTTTGAGAGTATCAAATCATACTTAATGAATCCACTAGTTCTTGCAGCATCCATACTTGGGAAACCACTGATTCTCTATATCGCGGCACAAGAGAGGTCAGTTGGAGCACTACTGGCTTAAGAAAATAGTGAAGGCAAAGAAACCTCTCTTTAAATTTGAGCAGGATGATGACGCCGAATGACCTAAAGTATTTTCCAATTAAAAAGTTATGTTTAGTATTGTCTTTTTCAATTTAAAATATGAAACACTACTTTCAAGCTCATATTGTTCGTCTTGTGTTTAGGGCAAATCCCATCAAGTTTGTAATGTCGAAACCTGTCCTTAGTGATCGGGTTGCAAGATGGTACCTTTAATTTTAATAGTTTGATATTGTGTACATTTCTCAAAAGGCTGTAAAAGGACAAACATTGGCTGACTTCTTAGCAGAACACCCGATACCTGATAATTGGGAACTACATGATGAACTTCCTGATAAAGATGCAATGGTTATTGAAGCTAGACCCTCATGGAAGATGTACTTTTATGGTTCCGTATATCGAGATGAAGTTGGTGCCGATGTGGTGTTCGTCACTCCACTAGAAGAGATCATTCCTTACTCGTTTACCCTAACAAACTGGTGCTCTAATAATGTTGCGGAATATCAAGCGTTAATACTTGGACTTGAGATGTCAGTTGAGATGAAATAACTACAACTACAAGTCTTTGGTGACTCCTAATTAGTAATCAAGCAGCTTTTAGGAAGCTCTGAAGTCAGAAAGCCCGAGCTACGACTATATCATGATTATGCATAAAAGTTAATGGGGTGGATTGGAGAGGTAACCCTCAACATGTGCCAAGGAGAGAAAATAAGCAAGCTAGTGCTTTAGTTGCTTTTTCCTCAACCCTAACTCTTCCAAATCAGATGCGAGTTACTATCCACCAAGAATGGGTAGTACCATCGTCAGATGAGGATGTATAAAACAAGGTTGAATACCTCATTTCCATGTCTGAAGCTGTAGAAGAAGATTGGCGACAACCTATCATTGATTACTTATGTTATGGGATACTTCCAGAAGATCCAAGAAGAACGACTGATATTTATCATTGTGCACCTCGCTTTCTTTACTACAAAGCCACACTGTACAGAAGATCATTTGAAGGAGTACTCTTACGATGTTTGGGAGAGGAAGAAGCAATTCAAGCTTTGCAAGAAGCGCACTCGAGAATTTGTGGATCACATCAGTCTGAATTGAAGCTCCATTTTTACATTAAAAGGATAGGATATTATTGGCTAACGAAGGTGAAAGATTTCTTGGACTATGATAGAAGATGCAAAGCTTTTCAATTCTATGCAAATTTCATTCATCAACCTCCAGAGGTACTACATCCAACTGTAGCATCTTGGCTGTTCAATGCTTGGGGAATGGATGTTGTTGGTCCACTACCAAAATCTTCTGGTGGACACTTATACATCTTGGCCGCAACAGATTACTTCTCAAAATGGGCCGAAGTTGTTGCTCTCAAAGAAGTAAAGAAGGAGAATATTGCGAATTTCATCCAAGTGAATATCATCTACCACTTTAGAATCCCTAAATATATAATAACCTACAATGGCAAGTCATTTGATAACAAGCTGATGAATAAGATTTGTGATCTCTTTGGCTTCAAGCAGCGCAAGTCTTCTATAAACCATGCTGCCACCAATGGTTTAGCCGAAGCATTTAATAAGATTTTACGCAATCTATTGAAGAAATTCATCTCCAAGTCTAAGTGAGACTAGTATGAACAAATGGAAGAAACCTTATGGGCATATAAAATGACTTACCGCACACCAACACAAGCAACCCCTTACTCACTTGCTTTTAGAGTTGAAGCAGTCCTGCCACTTGAGCGTTAAATACCTTTTTTAAGACTGTCTATTTAAGAAGGGCTCACCGATAAAGAAAATTCTAAGTTGCGTCTTGCAGAGTTAGAAGATCTTGATAAGAAGAGGATGGAGGCTCAGTAAAATCTTTAATGCTATTAAGTTCGGCTATCTCGTTCTTTCAATAAAAGGGTTCGCTTGAGGTGTTTCCAAGTTGGAGATCAAGTCCTTGTAGTAAGAAGACCCATTATAACTTCTCAAAAGTCCGAAGGGGAAATTTACCCCAAAGTGGGATGGACCATATGTCGTACAACAGGCATATTCAAATGGTGCTAACATACTTATCGATGCAGATGAAGTAAAAATCGGGCTGATCAATGCCAAGTTCTTGAAGAAGTACTATCCTTAAATTGAGATGAAACTACTTAAGGCACGAGTACAAACTTCATGTACACTTCTTAAGGCACGAGTATAAACTGTATTTACACTCCTTAAGGCATGAGTATAAACTGCATGTACGTTCCTTAAGGCACGAGTATAAACTGCATGTACACTCCTTAAGGCAGGCATGAGTATAAACTGCATGTACACTTCTTAAGGCACGTGTATAAACTGCATGTACACTCCTTATGGTACGAGTATAAACTGCATGTACACTCCTTAAGGCACGAGTTTAAACTGCATGTACACTCCTTAAGGCACGAGTATAAACTGGATGTCCACTCCTGGCCCACAAGAGTATAAACTGTGTACGGCTAAAAAAAATGAAAGTTTGCTAGGTTGAAAATCTCAAAAGAGGCGGCCTAGGCAAAAGTTAGGACACAAAAAAAACACTCACCCAGAACTACGTTGTGACTTGATCCTCTTCATTGAGGTACGTAGGCGCTTGGAATTTCATTTTGAGTTCAGTTGCATGAGTGTCAAAAAAAATATGTTCCTATAGTATCTACCATATGGATACCAAGTATGAAAACATTCTAATTAAATTTTGGACTCACTCCACGTATTGGTGGCTCAATGGGGGAAAACTCCAATGAAATATGAGCTTCATTCACATAAGATGAAGTCTCCAAAATCCCCAAATTTGGACTCAAAATACCAAATTTGGGAGTGAAAGTTGACAAAATTTCCAAGTCTTCAAATCAAGGCCTCTCACAGGTTTATCCTTAAAAGGACCTAAAAATTTTTATGCCTTAAGGTGGACAAAATTTGTCCCTTTGAACCTTAAACTGGTCTCTCACGGGTTTATCCTTAAAAGGATCTCAAAATTTGCATGCCTTAAGGTGGGTAAAATTTGTTCCTTTGCACCTTAAATTGTCCTGTCACGGGTTTATCCTTAAAAGGATATCGAAATTTCCATGCCTTAAGGTGGACAAGATTTGTCCCTTTGCGCCTTAAGCTGGCCTCTAATGAGTTCATCCTTAAATTATATTGAAATTTCCATGCCTTAAGGTGGACAAGATTTGTCCCTTTGCACCTTAAGTTTATCCTTAAAATGGCCCATACTTAGAGAATACCATCGTATAAATGTATCGGTGAAAAGGGACCATACTTAGTGAAGACTATCGCATAAATGCATTGGTGAAAAGGGCCTATACTTAGAGAAGACCATCACATAAATGCATCGGTGAAAAGGGGCCATACTTAATGAAGACCATTGCATAAGTGCATCGATGAAAGGGCCCATACTTAAAGAAGACCATTGTATAAATGCATTAGTAAAGGGCCCATACTTAAAGAAAACTATAGCATAAATGCATTAGTAAAGGGCCAACACTTAAATAAGACCATTGCATAAGTTGTAACGACCCGATTTCCTAAACTGGAACGCTACACGGTGCTCATGACCCCGAAGGACCACAAGCTAACCCATGACTGATATCTGTACCGGTATACTGCATAAGATAACATAATAATGCGAAAACATGCACTGAAAGGCCATAAGGTTCGATCATAAACATAACTGAATAACGAAACATTTGTGTGGGGTAATAGAATACCCAAAACAAAACTGAAGTCTCAAACATGATAGTCTGTATCTAGTCTGCATCTCG
>NC_061121.1:25926133-25943097 GCF_002878395.1 Capsicum annuum | reverse complement strand
AAAACTGAAGTCTCAAACATGATAGTCTGTATCTAGTCTGCATCTCGACTGGAGGCCTCTACTATCTGAAGAATCTGAATAAAGAGTTGATGGGACATGTCCCCAACTAACTCCAACTAATAAGCTAATAAATAAGATATTAGAAAATTATTATATCCTCGAAGGATAAAGGCTCACTTCTACTCTGACTGCTAAATCTGGGATCTACTGCTGATCTGGAACTCGTATCTCTGAACCTATGGTGTAACATAAAAAGAAATCACTATAGCGTGAATTCGTTAGTACATATGTACCGAGTATACATATGAGGTAGGCTATATACAAGGGTTTGCATGCATGAATAATGCTAACTGACTGTCTAACATGAACGTGAGAATACATGCATAAATACGTAGCTGTAACTGACAACTTGATTTTGTGCTTTCTAAGTTTGTATACTGATAATGTAACATGCTAGTAACTGATATGACAGATAACATGTAGAACTATATCTGAATAATGCCGATAACATGGGCGATTGTATCTGAGTATAACTGATAATGTAGGTGACTATAGCTAACAGTCGTGAATCTGATGGAACTATCTGAGTTTCGTACAGTATCTGAGTTGACTATATCTAACAGTACAAAAATTTGAAGAACTATCTGAGTTCTATTACTGAGACTGATTGACTGTATCTGACAATCCTGATTCTGTTACATGAAACTGTGGGAAGTAGTATCTAACCGACATGCCCCAAAGGTGCTATAATAGCTGAGTTGGGTTCCAATCTATGCCCTGATTGGAAGGGTGTCAATATTGCGCCACTAGTAAGGACAACATGTGAGTAACCCTCATATAATAGGTAACTCTAGCGAGAACAGTGGGAACCCTTACATAACAGGTTAAGCCACCTCATCTACCCTCATAGAGCAGGCTACGATATCTCAACCTATGCTGGCTACATAGTTCTAGAATGCAAGGATTGCTTTTAGGAATCACACCCTCATATAATAGGTGAGTCCCCATCCTTGGGTTTACTCAGTGCTAATTCTTGCTCCCATCTGAATAGACGCTAAACATGATTTATTAAACTGAACTGAGCATAGACTGAGTTACTGAATTTTCGTGGTTGACGGAATACTACTGATATCTGACAACTGAGTCATAAGATCATGAAAATTTTTCCTGAGTCATAAGATTATCTGAAGTCTAAGAGTTCATAGCTTGAATGAGAGTATCATGAAAACATGACATAGCTCAAGTCACACAGCTAATATTTTGGGAACAAGTACCCCCAGGACTCGATAGAAGGAAACTGGCATAGCATGAATTACTTGAAGACTTGACTAACATCATAATACACACTATATTCATAGGAGCGTTTCATCAAACATGTAATAGGCATGAACTTCTACATACATGGGGATTTCATGATATCATGCTAGTTAGACAATATTTCTTCATCTAGGCATTTTATCAAACATATGGCAGGCATAGTACATGTAAACACATTATACAACAATTAAACATCATGCTTCAATTCCAATTCCATTATACAAGGTTTTAGTCATGAGATTTCATAAATCTTTATCTATACTAATCAACCAACATGGAATTTATCATCAAATCATGGAATAGAAATCAATTCCTCATTTATCATCATGAATAAAAACATACAAAGCATGAAAACATGAAGAAAATCCATAACTTGTAGTTAAAAAGGATTCTTGGACTTCATGGACGAAAGGAGTCCACGAATGAACACTATGCATACCTTAGTTCATGATTTCATGAAGATTGATGGTGAAACCTTCCTGAATTTGAATCCCCAATAGAAACTCTAGTTTGTTCTTGAGATAAACTTTAGAGAAACTTATATGTTTTGGGTGAAAAGTGGTTGAATCATGTGTTAAAGGGATTATATAGGGGTAGGAAGTTTACACTTTTTACCCTGAACATGTCATTAAACTTTTAGTAAAATTTCCTGAGTTGGGCCCTTGGAGCGACGCGGCGTTATTGCGCCGTGTCACTGGAAATTGACAATTGGAAAACTGCACGGTGGCGCAACGCGGAGCTATCGCGTTGCCACCTTGTTTATGACCTAGAATTTTGGCGTTATGCGCCAGTATCGTGGAGTAAGACTGGAATTCAAAAATTTCCATTTGAGCTATCTCTGCGATGCGCTGAAGGCTCAGGTCAAACGCTATCTCACTAAAAGCTCTAACTTTTCGCCCGAGTGTCGGATTTAGGCAAATGATATATCGATGGAAAGCTTATTCAATTTTTCACGTGATAGGAAGTTAAAATTATGGAAATACCTCGTGTATAAGAATGAATTCTTATTTCAAAGCAAGTTCTAACATCCTTGAGATGATTTTCAAGCTAAGAAAAAGCACGGATATTACAATATCTCCCCCTTGCGAACATTCGTCCTCGAATAAGACTGTCTGAGAGAGGACACAATAAACTGCACATGAATAAATAGAACATGATATCATTACGGACGTGACTGACAAGCTGAACATAACATACTGAACATGCATATCTGATGCATGCATAACTGATTCATAAATGCATAACTGAAAGTTCTAAAGAACTAAATTTTCTCACAGTGAGAATGCATGTCTGATGCATAACTATGTAACTGATCTGATACATGAATGCATGACTAAATATGCGGTGGTACTTGATACCAAGCTTATCATGGGAACGTGAGCATGAGACTGAATACTACGTTAGTGATAGGCACTAATCATGAAACTAGTAAGCTTAAGGAGAACTGTTACCTTAAGCTTGATTTGAGTCGGTGGGGAAAAGGTGAGGGTACTTGGTATGCATATCTGCCTCTGCTTCTCAAGTAGCTCCCTCGACGGACTGATTTTGCCAAAAGAACTTTAACTAGAGGCACTTCTTTGTTCCTCAATCTACGAGTATGATCTTCTAGGATTTTGAGTGGAATCTCTTCATAAGAGAGACTGTTCTGAACATCTATGCTCTGAATAGGGACTACGAATGATGGGTCACCTATACACTTCTTGAGCAAAGAAACATAAAAGACTGGATAAACTGAGGCTAGATCTGAATACAATTCGAGATCATAAGCTACCTTGATGAAATGACTGAGAATCTTGAAGGGACCGACATATCGGGGACTGAGCTTTCCTTTCTTGCCGAATCTCTTCACTCCCTTCATAGGAGAGATCTTGAGGTAGACATGATCACCAATCTCAAACTCTAGATCCTTTCTACGGATATCTGCATAAGACTTTTATTGGCTCTGAGTAGCCTGGAGTCTTTCTCTAATTAACTGGACTTTCCCTAAGGCATTGAATACCAAGTCAGTCCCAATGACTGAGGCCTCACTAACTTTGAACCAACCAATCGGAGATCTACATCTTCTACCATAGAAAGCTTCGAATGGAGCCATCTGAATACTAGAATGATAGCTATTGTTGTATGTAAATTCAATCAAAGGCGAGTGGTTATCCCAACTACCCTTGAAATCAATTACACACGCCCTTAGCATATCCTCCAAAGTCTGAATAATCCTTTCTACTTGACTATCTGTCTGAGGATAAAAGGAGGTATTGAGATGAACTTGGGTACCAAGACCCTTTTGGAATGATTTCCAAAAATGAGAGTGAACTGGGTACCTCTGTCTACGATAATAGTCAATGGAACACCATGAAGTTTGACTAGCTCCTTGATGTAAAGCTTAGCGTAATCCTTGACTGAATAAGAGGTATGAACTGGAAGGAAAAATGTTGATTTAGTCATTCTATCTACAATAACCCAGACTGAATTATTCTGACGATGAGTTCGAGGCAAACCCATCACGAAGTCCATGTTCACAACTTCTCACTTCTAAGTAGGAATACTAAACTCCTGCATAGGACCACTAGACTTTTGATGCTCTATCTTAACTTGCTGACATGTAGAGCACTTAGACACAAACTCTAAAACATCTCTTTTCATCCCACTCCACCAATAGATTTCCCTCAAATCGCGGTACATCTTAGTGGCCCCTAAATGAATAGAGTAATGCGCACCATGCACTTCTGCAAGAATTCACTACCTTATATCATCTACGTCTGGAACATAAAGACGACCCTGACAATGAAGAACACCATCTCCCCCTTGGGAGAAAACCTTTATTTTCTAATTCTGAATTGACTCTTTTATCTTGACAAGGCTAGGATCCTTATCTTTCTTTTCTTTCACCTCAAAAACTAGAGATGATTCTAAACTACTCTGAATACATACACCGCCCTCTGAAGAGTCGACTAAGCGAACGTATAGTCTGGCTAGCTGGTGGACTTCCTAGACTAAATTCTTTTTACTATCATCAACATGAGAAATACTACCCATAGAGAGTCCATTGAGAGCATCAACCACTATATTGTCCTTGCCTGGATGATAGAGAACACTCATGTCATATTCTTTCAAGAGCTCTAACCACCTTCTCTAACGAAGATTGAGATATTTTTGAGAAAAGACATACTAAAGGCTCTTATGATCTGTGAAGATGTCTATATAAACTTCGTAGAGATAATGCCTCCAAATCTTTAAGGCAAATACTACGGCTGCTAACTCAAGATCACGAGTAGGATAATTCTTCTCATGGGGTTTAAGATGTAGGGAGGCGTAGGCTATAACCTTACCATACTGGATGAAGACACAACCTAAAACCACTCTGAATGCATCACAATAAACTACAAAAATGTCTGAACCATCTGGAAGCACTAGAACTGTAACTGAGGTGAGTCGAGTCTTCAATTCCTGAAAACTCTTCTCGCATGAATCTGACCACTGAAACTCAACATTCGTCTGAGTTAATCTGGACATAGGAGATGCAACAGAAGAAAATCCCTCAACAAACCATCTGTAATAGCCAGCCAAACCCAAAAACTCCTGATATCTGATGGAGAAATTGGGCGAGGCCAGTTTCTTACTGCTTCGGTCTTTTGAGGATCTACTCTAATGTCATCACTGGAAATAATATAGACAAGGAATGCTATGGATCTTAGACAAAATTCGCACTCACTAAATTTGGAGAATAACTAATGATCTCCGAGAGTCTGAAGTACTGTTCTGAGATGGTCTGCATGATTGTTCTCAGTGTGGAAATAGACCAGAATATCATCTATGAAGACTACGACAAAAAAGTCTAAGTACTGCTTGAACACATGGTTCATCAAGTCTATGAAAGTGGTTGGGGCATTGGTAAAACCAAATGACATGACTAGAAATTTGAAGTGACCATACCGCATATGAAAAGCTGTCTTTGGGCTGTCACATTCTCTAACTCTGAGCTAATGATAGCTGGATCTGAGGTCTATCTTAGAGAAATAATTGGTACCCTGAAGTTGGTCAAACAAGTCATCGATTCTGGGAAGAGGATACTTGTTCTTAACCATGACTTTATTGAGTTGACGATAATATATATATATTCTTAGTGAATCGTCTTTCTTGCGCACTAATAAGACTGGTGCGCCCCATGGGGAAATGTTGGGTCTGATGAATCCCTTATCTAATAAATCCTTCAACTGTTCTTTCAGTTCCTTGAGTTCTGCTGGTGCTATTCTGTATGGCGGAATAGAGATAGGATAAGTGTCTGAAAGAAGATCAATACCAAAGTCTATTTCCCTTTTAAGAGAAATTCCTAGAAGATCTTCAGGAAAGATATTTGAATATTCATTTACTACTGGGACTAATTCAAGAATGGAAGCCTCTAAACTGGAATCTCTAACATGAATTAGATGATAAACACACCCCTTAGATGTCATTTTCCTTGCCCGAAGGTAGTAAACAAGTTGACCCCTGAAAGTGGATACGCTACCCTTCCACTCTAGGACGGGTTCATTGGGGAACTGAAACTGAACTATTCTGTTTCTGAAGTCGACTGTGGCATAGCAGGAATAAAGACAATCCATGCCAAGAATGACATCAAAATCAGTCATCTCTAATTCGACTAAGTCTGCTGAAGTGACTTTCTGAAATATCATAATCGGGCAGTTCCTATATACCCGCCGGGCTATGATGGTTTTACCCATTGGGGTAGAGACTGAGAAAGGCTGGGTTAGAATTTTGGGACTGATTTCGAAATCAACTATAATATAAGGAGTAACAAAAGACAAGGAAGCACCTGGATCCAGCAAAGCATAAACATGGACATGAAAGATCTGTAATGTACCAGTAATTAAATCAGGAGAATTTTCCTGATCTTGTCGAGTCTGAAGAGTATAGAGGCGATTTGGGCGTTGCCCGCTAGTAGCACTGAAAGTGGCACCCTTCTGATTTGGGCAACTGGACTGAGCTGAGGAGCGATTTTGTTGACCCTGAGGACCTGGCTATGGACAGTCTCTAACTTTATGGCCTGTCTTGCTACAACTAAAACAAATGCCACTACCTTCTCTACACATACCTTGATGGTGCTTACCGCAAGTCTAGCAAATAGGATAGGTACGAGCACTGCTAATACTGCCCTGGGTCTTAGAGTTTGGCGCTCTATCTTTGTTACCCTCTCTGAACTTACGAACTGGAGCACTGGCTGTAGAGGGAGCTGGAACTGATGACTTAGGATGAAACTGAGAACGGTTTCCTCTTTCTGATTTAGGCTGAACAAAGTTGAAACTACCTGTCTTTGCTCTCTTATTCTGTTTCTCCCTCTGCTTAATATTCTGCTTTTATATCTATTGAGCATGGGTCATAAGTCTAGCTAAGGTCATGTCACTGTTCAGCATAGCAAATCTGCACTTATTAACCACGTTGTCGTTTACCCCTGAAGAGAACTTACTCATCTTGGATCTACTGTCTCCAACCACATGAGGGACATACTTGGCTAATTGAGTACTCTTAAAAGAATACTCTTTCACTGACATATTGCCCTGCCTGAGGTTGATGAACTCTAGCACCTTGGCTTCTCTAAGCTCTTGGGGAAAGAATTTGTCTAAGAATGCAGTGACAAACTCCTCCCACTCTATAGTACCTGCATCATCTGATATTTCGGACTTTTACTATTTGAACCAAGCATGATCCACATCCTAAACTGGTATGCAGCTAGCTCAACACTCTCAAAAGTAGTCACCCCCATGGCGTCTGTCACTTTTTGAACTTGATCTAAGAATTCCTGAGGGTCTGCATCTACCTTAGACCCAAGAAAGGTTGGAGGATTCATTCGGGTGAAGTCCCGAATCCTCGCTGTAGCTGAGTTGGCCATTGGGTTGGCCGAAATAACTGTTGTCCGTTCATTATGAGCAGCGATTGATTGAGCAAGAGTGGTAAATGCGGTCCTAAACTCCGTATGAGAAACATGATCGCCCAAAGGTTATTCGGGCTGAGGGGCTGACTGATTTCTTCTCTTAGGAGGCATATTCTGAAATAAAAAGAAGAAGCAAATTAGACTGAGAGACTGACTTATGATTATGCTCACAGGCACGACATTAATACTGAAAGAGGGGAAACTATTCTTAAGCATCTCATAGCCTCTTGCACATAAATGTGGCGCGCAACACACCCATGCACAAGACTATACTAGATGCGGTTTTTAGACTTCCTAGGACTCTATTGAACCTTAGGCTCTGATACCAAGTTTGTAACGATCCGATTTGCTGAACCGGAATACTACACGATGATCAGGACCCCGAAGGACCATAAGCTAACTCATAACTGATATCTGTACCTGTATAATGCATACGATAACATAATAATGTGGAAACATGCACTGAAAGGCCATAAGTTTCGATCATGAACATAAATAAATAACATAAAATTTGTGTGGGGTAATAGAATACCCAAAAAAAAACTAAAGTCTCAAACATGATTGTCTGTATCTAGTCTGAATCTCGTTTGGAAACCTCTACTGTCTGAAGAATCTGTATAAGAAGTTGATGGGACATGTCCCTAACTAACTCCAACTAATAAGCTAATCAATAATATACAAGAAAATCATTATGTCCTCGAAGGATGAGGGATCACTTCTACTCTGACTGCTAAATCTGGGATCTACTGCTAATCTGGAACTCGTGTCTCTAAACCTATGGTGTAACATAAAAAGAAAGCACCATAGCGTGAATGCATCAGTACATATGTACTGAGTATACATGTAAGGTAAGCTATATGCAAGGTTTTTCATGCATGAATAATGGTAACAGACTGTCTAACATGAATATGAGAATATATTATAAATATGTAACTGTAACTGACAACGTGATTTTGTGATTTCTAAGTTTGTATACTGATAATGTGACATGCTAGTAACTGATATGACAGATAACATGTAGAACTATATCTGAATAATGTCGATAACATGGGTGACTATATTTGAGTATAATTGATAACGTGGGTGACTGTAGCTGACAGTCCTGAATCTGATGGAACTATATGATTTTTGTACTATATCTGAGTTGACTATATCTGACAGTCCTGAAATCTGAAGAACTATCTGAGTTCTATTACTGAGACTGATTGACTGTATCTGACAGTCCTGATTCTATAACATGAAACTGAGGGAAGTAGTATCTAACCGAAATGCCCCAAAGGTGCTATGATAGCTGAGCAAGGATCCAATTTATGCCCTGATTAGAAGGGTGTCAATACAGCACCACTGGTAAGGAAAACATGTGAGTAACCCTCATATAACAGGTAACTCTAGCGAGAACAATAGGAATCCTCACATAACAGGTTAAGCCACCCCATCTACCCTCATATAGTAGGCTACGATGTCTCAACCTATGTTGGCTACATAGTTCTGGAACGCAAGGATTGATTTTGGGAATCACACCCTCATATAATAGTTGAGTCCCCATCCTTGGGTTCACTCGACTAATTCCTACTCCCATCTGAATAGATGCTAAACATGATTTATTGAACTGAACTGAGCATGGACTGAGTTACTGAATTTTTGTGGCTGACGGAATACTACTGATATCTGACAACTGACTGAGTCATGAAGATTTTTCCTGAGTCATAAGACTATTTGAAGTCTAAGAGTTCATAGCTTGATTGAGAGTACCGTGAAAATATAACATGACTCTAGTCATACAGCTAATATTTCGGGTACAAGTACCCCCAGGACTCGATAAAATGAAATTGACATAACATGATTTACTTTAAGACTTGACTAACATCATAATACATACTACATTCATAGGAGCGTTTCATCAAACATGTAATAGGCATGAACTTCTACATACATGGGGATTTCATGATATCATGCTAGTTAGACAATATTCCTTCATCTAGGCATTTTATCAAACATATGGCAGGCATAGTACATGTAAGAACATTATACAACAATTAAACATCTTGCTTTAATTCCAATTCCTTTATACAAGGTTTTAGTCATGAGATTTCTTAAATCTTTATCTATACTAATCAACCCACATGGAATTTATCATCAAATCATGGAATAGAAATCAATTCCTCATTTATCAACATGAAAGAGAACATACAAAGCATGAAAACGCAAAGAAAATTCATAACTTGTAGTTAAAAAGGATTCTAGGACTTCATGGATGAAAGGAGTCCATGAATAAGCACTATGCATAACTTAGTTCGTGATTTCATGAAGATTGATGGTGAAACATTCCTGAATTTGAATCCCCAATAGAAACCCTAGTTCGTTCTTGAGATAAACTTTAGAGAAACTTATATGTTTTGGGTGAAAAGTGGTTGAATCATGTGTTAAAGGGATTATATAGGGGTAGGAAGTTGACCCTTTTTACCTTGGACACGTCATTAAATTTCCAGTAAAATTTCCTGAGTTGGGCCCTTGGACCGACGCGGCATTATCGTGTTGTGTCACTGGAAATTGACAATTAGGAAACTGCACGGTGGCGCGACGCAGAGCTATCGCGTTGCCACCTTGTCTACGACCTGGAAGTTTGGTGCGACGTACCAGTATCGCGGAGCAACTCTGAAATTTGACAATTTCCATTTGATCTATCTCCGTGACGCGTTGAAGGCTCAAGTTAAACACTTTCTCACTAAAAGGCTCTAACTCTTCGCCCGGGTGTCAGATTTGGGCAAATTATATATCGATAGAAAGCTTATTCAATTTCCCAAGTGATGGGAAGTGAAAATTATGGAAATACCTTGTGTATAAGAATGAATTCTTATTTCAAATCAAGTTCTAACATCCTTGAGTTGATTTTCAAGCTAAGAAAAAACACGGGTATTACATATGTGCATCGATGAAATGGCCCACACTTAAAGAAAATCATTCTGTCTTCAAGAAAAGTTTTTCGATCTTAAGGTGACGGAGGTGAAGTTAAACTCTTGCACCTTAAGCCGGTGTCCTCCATCTTCAAGAAAAGTTTTTCGGTCTTAAGTTAATGGAGGCGACGTTAAACTCTCGCACCTTAAGCCGGCCAATTATTGTAGTCTTTTGGTCTTAAGGTGACAGAGGCGAAGTTAAACTCTCGCCACCTTAAGCCGATCAATTATCGTATAAGTCTTTCGGTCTTAAGGTGACAGAGGCGAAGTTAAACCCTCGCCACCTTAAGCCAGCCAATTGTTGCATATTGCTATTTGCTTCAACCCTGCAAAAAAAAAGGGGGAAACAAGAAAGAAAGTAAAAAAATACTAATAGAAAGGATGTTACCTGACAGAGCGTTGCGATCTTAAAAGTTGTATATCACCAACTTGGATTGAGATAAGATGCCTTGATGAGAATAAATACCTCAAAATCGAGTTTGAAGCAATCAAAACTCCCTTTGATGGTGATGGTCCCACATCAAGATATAAATTATTTGGTGAGGTGATGCAAATCTGGAATTCCCTGTCGGGCAACATATAAAGATCGACTTCAAAAAGTCATCTAGAACAATTCAAAAAGTATCAAAATCTAAATTTTGGATATGTTATAAATGCATGTTTTCGAAATCTATAGGATCAAGAGGATCATAATTTCAATACTCTCACATTGAGATATAATTTTTTTGGTGATGCTGCGTGAATCTGAATTGTTGATGCATCAAAACTCGATGTTGATTTCGGGATAACACCTGAAAATATCTCGATTTTATTAAATTATAAAATTTTAGATATGTTATAGATCTTTGTGTCTAGTTTCACAAAAATCAAGTGGCTTGTGATTTCATCCTTCCTACTTCAAGATATGAAAGTTTTAATAAAGATACGCAGATCTGAAATTTTCAGCATGATAAATTTCAGGGCTAACTTCAAAAATTTATCGAGAATTATATTGAAGGAATTTAAATCTGAATTTTTGATATGTTATAGATCTCGAAGTATAGTTTCTATAATATTAAACGGTTCATGATTTCAATATTCCTACAATTAGATATGAATTTTTTACCACAAATATGTTGTGCTGAAAAAAAAGTGACGAAAATAAGAGAAAAGTAGGAGCGAAAGAAATTACCTCAATATTGTTGATGGCTTGAAAACCCCAAAATTGATATTGAGAAAGTCGGGAAACTACATCCTTTTATATAGTTGTAGGATGGATGTTTCCTTCTCCAATATAAGTTCACATTGGAACAACTTCTATCTCTTAATTCAAATTGGAGATTTTTTCCTTCTCCCATACAAATTTAAATTAGAGGTTATTTCCTTCTCCCGATTGTTTTCTTCTCCCATACAAAATCAAATTGGAGGTTATTTTCTTCTTCCATACAAATTCAAATTGGAGGTTGATTTTCTTCTCTCATACAAAATTCAAATTGGAGGTTGTTTCCTTCTCCCATACAAATTCAAATTGGAGGTTCTTTATTTCTCCAATCTAAGTTCACATCGGAAGAGTTTTATTTCTGAGAAGTAAGGCGATGAAAAATTCTTCTAAAATCTGTTTGAAATTGGATATCATTCATCACCAATGGGTCATAAGTATAGAGATTCGTAAAAAAAAAGAGAGTTTTGAGAGGCAATATCAATATAGTTCGACTTTAATTTTTTTGAATAGAGTATTCATATGTATGAAAATCGTTGAAGCACGAAGGAAACATGTTTAAATAATCATACTTCAAGCTTAGTCTCTAAAATATTAAATATCTCGACAAGTCTTGAAGTAGGGGGCATTTGTGGGCGATACAATTTTGAAGATTTAAATTCGTACGAAATTCGGATTATATTAAATTCAAAATATATTAGTCCCAATAAATATTGCAGATTAATATAATTGGATTAATTATTTATGTTCAAATATATATGAATTTAATTAAAGTCTATTTTTTATTGGGCTAGCCCATTGATTTGGGCTACAAATGATGAGCTCACTTTGCTAAATCCAAGATATTTTCATATTCTACAAGCCCAAATAAACGTCATATGTCAAATGACGTGGCATGCCAAGTCAAGTGAAGGAGCCAATAGGACCATGTCACATGTCAAAATAATGCAGCAAACCCAATAAAATCAAAGCCCATAAAAGGCACCACATCACTTGAAGTTGATTGGTCAAAGGAAGTTCATCTTCATCATGACTCTTCCTTTTTCACAACTATAAATAGGGGTCTCATAATTCAGAAAGAGGACCCCTAGAACTTTAACAAGTAGCAAGAGAAAGCTCGTGGATCAAACGCCGCAATTTCTCTAAAAAGCTCAAGCATTCAAATCAAGTTCATCAAGATTCAAGATTAAGACCGCAATATTCAAGAATAAGTCCAAAAGCCCTTGAATTCAAGCATAAGTCAAGATCAAGTCCCTCAAATCATTCAAATCAAGTTCAAATTCAAGATCAAGCTTCAAGCCCTTAAATTTATATTTGAAAAGGCGAATCAGAGGATTCATAGAGACTGTAATACTCACATATTGAAATCAATAAATTGATTGTTGCAGTATATTTTCTTGTCTCGATTATTTATTTTACGGTTTCGAAAATTATATTGTCCAACAGTTCCCAACATGCCAATATTTGCATTAACGTAACTCGTTTTGCTAAATATATGAATAGCTAGGACTTTCCACCTATCAACTGTGATGAACCCTTCAATTTGTTTAGGCAAGTCAACAAATCTGTCAAATTCTTGGGATTGAGTATATGAAAGAGTTGTTATATCAATCCTCATATTGGATATTAAGTACTATCTTAATATTATCCCTTTTTATATATCACCATGGAGGCCATTCTCACTAATTAAATTTCTAGCTTTTTAATACATTCTTTAAACTAATACGTAATATGTGTTGTTGTATTTTATTATGAATAACACTATTATTATGAATAACACTATATATATCATTGTGTATATTGATATGTTGAAACTGGCAGGTTTCTTTTTACATATATGTTACTGTATCTCATTCGCGTGTAACTATATCAAAGAGTGAATAACTTTGTACATCAACATGATGAAACTGTCATCATTTAAATTTTTATATATATACATAACAATAAATCATTACAAATAACCTTGTGTCCCAGGGTGTATATCAGAGAATGCGTGGTTGTATATTGACATGAATAAACTGAAATGAATGAGTTTTTTCACATAGGCATCATTGTATGTCACTAAGACAACCTTGTATTCATTGTGTATATCAGAACATGAATTATGAGAATATCAATATGAATAAATATATATAATATATTGGAACATAGAATTTGGCGCAATACTAATGTATAATATTAATATTCTGCTATACATTTCATTTTCTTATACATTGGATGTTCTTATTACATATAAGAGGCATTTTATCTTTTGTGTGTTATTTTACATTTATGAAGTCTTCGTTTTGTATAATGTTTTATTATACACTAGGTAACTCAACCGCGCTTCGCGCGGTCGTTAAAATTTATTCGAAATTACTAAATTAGAATTTTTTTATCATAGAAAATTAATCACATTAAACTCAAATAAATGAAAATTCAAAACACACTTCTAACATATCAAATTTTATTAAACTAAGGAAATCTTGGGGTTATCTATTGAATAAATTAATACATATCTTAATAACAATCTCAAGAATACTCGAGAAAAGAAGTGCTTTATTGGATAACATACATATACGAAAGAAATGAATTGATATAAATACAGAAGGAACCTAAATTGAATCATAACCTTTCAAAATTCCTACTCGATTTTTTTACCTTTTTGGGAAGGATCTAAATTTAGTTAAGAGGCTATGTCTAGTTGATGACGGGGAAGGGAGATATATTATATGTCTAGTGCTTTATTGCTTCACTATTTTTTTATACAACTTCTAAATTCTACCAACCTGTCTCTTCCGTCACTATAAAAAATATTGAATCAACGAGAAAATTAATTCATAACGCTAGTGACCTAATTTCTTTGATAATTCACTAATTCATCACGCATATCACAAAAGCTAAAATCTTCAGTAACACTAATTTTAAAATTATAAGAGAAAAAAATGATAAGAACTAAATGACATCAGAAAAAAAATGATTTTATTTGAGGGGTTTTAAGGAGATATCAAGGGTGTGTTTGGTATGAAGGAAAATCTTTATAACGAAAAGAGCAACTATTTACTTTAACATTTCTCTTATGTTAAAAATTAGGTATATATAATTTGTGGAGCCAATGAAATAAATTAAATTCAAACTACTTTAAGATGGTAAGCATCAAAAAAATTTATGTGAAATAATTTAGTTTAAAGAGGAAGAAAGGATTTTGTGTTGAGGCTTTAATTGATAGTATGTAATATTACTTATCTATAAAGTGATTAAAATTTTGTATTATTAGTATTAATTAAAAAAGGCGATAAACATGGAGTAATTGTAAAAATTTGAGTAAAGTACCTTAACAAATTATAATGGCATCAATATTAAGTGTATTAATTGTAAATAATTAATAATTAAAAGTCTAGCTAGCTAGAGTAAGAAAGTGTATCATTAAGAAAAGACAATATTGACCAAAAAAAAAAAATTGGTGAATATTCTTTGTTACTATAGTTATGTGCAGTAACTAATATTACTTTTGATCACATAATTTTTTATTTTTTTGTTGATATTTTAATATCTCCACATTTGTCCTATAATGAATTAGAATATATCAATGATATCGACAATAAAAAGAGCAATCCCAACGAATTAGCACAAACATATTAAAATAAGATGCATCCAATTTTATTTTATTTTCAAATTTATACAAAAGAATTAAAATGATGACACATTCATTCTTTTATCTTATATCATTGACAAAATACAATTGAATCATTATCTTTTTCATAAGCTGTTATAGTAAGCTCTTTAAAATGTCAGTTATTAATTTTTTGTTAAGAAATTACATCTAAATTGTTAACTATACATCTGAAAGCAATATTTTAACAAACGTGAATCTATTTTGGTTATTATTTTCTAAACTATTACAAAAAAGTTTTAGTTTTATGATGTTTTTACAAGAGATCTCATTCTTATGGATAAGAATTTTTTATTTTTACACGTAAGTAATTTAAAAAAGTCCTTTACTTTTATTTAAATTATAAAGGGTAAGTGATACTGGTTTCTTAAAATTTAATGTTAGATTTAGAGGTATCACTTTGTGAGAAATGATTTTTTAACTCTTTATAATTCTGTTTTTAGTTTTATGTCCTTTTCACAATGTCTTTATAATTTTGTTTTTAGTTTTATGTCCTTTTCACAATGCATTCCTTCTCATTAATCCAATTGCTTTGATTGTACTTTATCACACCATCATCCCCTTTTTTTTCCGACTTCATCGCTTTTTACATTTTCGTTCTCTTTCATTCACCAACCTAATTATTAAATTATCAAATTCAAATCATCAAAGAAGAAATAAAACAGTTAATGCTCAAGGAAAAGAATGATATACTATAAGAACAATTTTTTTTTTTTTGAAAAAGAAAAAAGACAAAAAGAAGTTAGCTTTACTATGTGAGGAAGAGAGACAATGAAAAAAAATATTCAAATGAACTATGCAAGAATTGCTAAAGCGGCAGTTTCAATTTCTGATGCTTGTTGTCTTATTTGATTTATATATACAAAAATTAAAAATCACGTTCACATTTCAAACGAACATCGCTAACAAAAGCAAATAGAAAATTTCATCGTTGTCCAACTTCGACTTTTTTCTTTTGCCATAAAATATCATGTGGCAAACTCATCCAAATATTCATAAGTGGTGAATTGGCTAGTGTATCGTCAAACTCATCCAGATGCCCAAGGTGTTGAGCTGGATTGATGCATGATCTTTGAAAATGGTCAGTTTGTTTGTGGCAGTGCACTTTCTCGAGATGTAAAGGTTCATATTTTGTTCCTCATCATTTTACATCTTGACAATATAATGGCTTTACATGAATAGAGTTTAGAGGTGGAAAGCTCCTTGAAGCCAAGAGAGAGACGACACCAATGAAGGCTTTTGACAAAAGGTTAATTAGAACTCCCACCTTTTTAATTTTTTGATGATTTGAACTCGCAGTTTCATGATTGCTTATATTGTTGTTGATGATAAATATTTGATACAAAAAATAATAATGTATACATAGCATAATGTTGACACTGTTAACACTCAACAATAAGAATGAAATTTTTTTAGCTGTTGTTATTATGCTATGTTAAAAGCATGTACAACAAAATAATATTAACACATGAAAAGAAAGAAATGATCATACCATCATAAATTTATGAAAAGTCACTAAAAAATTTCTTAAGATTAGCAAATGATGGTAAATTTGAAATATGTAGTAAAATTCAAACAATTATAAATCATACAAAGTAAAATGTTCAATGCTCAAAACCACATATATTGAAAACTTACGAGTTTTAATTTTTTTCTTTTGCGTCCAATCATGACTACAAAATTTAATGTTGTCCTTTGAGTAAATCATTGCCTACATATATAGATTATTCAAGTCATAAGAATTTAATAAAAGAAAATTGAAGAGACATGTTACTTAAATAGAGAATATAAATGAAAGAAGGTTTTATTTGTAACTCATGATACATTATTAGATATAATAAATATAATAATTTCTTTATTTTATTTACTAAACAAATTGATCGATACAATGAACGGTGAAAAAATCAAAAAAAAAAA
>NC_061121.1:25919133-25926033 GCF_002878395.1 Capsicum annuum | reverse complement strand
ATATATATATATATATATATATATATATATATTAAAATAATATTTTAGATAACATGTCATTAATAATAGCAATAAATAAAAAGTTATATGAATAATATCCTTCCTGTATGCATGAATTTGTGTCTACTCTTATTGTTATTTTATATATATATATATATATATATATATATATATTAAAATAATATTTTATATAACATGTCATTAATAATAACAATAAATAAAAAGTTATATAAATAATATCCTTTCTGTATTCATGAATTAGTGTCTACTCTTGTTGTTATTAAAAATGAATGTTCACATACGCTATAAGTACATGAAAACGTTAGCTTGCTTAGTTGATAATGTGCATGTCTTTTCACCTTTCATTTTATTGAACGCTTTTATCTTAAATTGAGAATGTATTAATGACACTTTTAACCTTTTTAAGAAATAAAGTGATTAGTAAAAAAATTAGAGAAAAAGTTAAAAAAAAGCTTAAAATGTAAAGTTTAAAAATAAAAAAAATAAAATACCTTGTTTTTTAAAACTTAAAATATAAACATTGTAAAGAATATTAAAAATTTCATCGATCTTCTCATGAAAATATGAACTTAATTTAAAATATCATCCACTCAACTGATTAAACTGATAAATCTAATGGTTGTTCATATAATTTTACGTTTTGAAAATTTTTTTTTAATCAATTGCATGTTCAATTTGGAAAAAGATATAGATGATACCATATGATATCCTACTTGAGAAAATGGCTGAATACATCTTTTAATTTATGTATAAATAGTTCACGATACTCGTATATACATAAACATTACATATAAAGAATACTAAAAAATTAATATATCTCCTCATGAAATATAAACTTCATCAGAATTCTAAGACGAATAGTTTGAGCTTAAAATGTAAAGTTTAAAATAAAAAGTAGGATACCTTGTTTCTTAGAACTTAAAATATAAATATTGAAAATAATACTAAAAACTTCATCAATCTCCTCATGAAAATATGAACTTTATTAGAATTCTAAGACAGTTAATTAGAGCTTAGAATGCAAAGTTTAAAGTAAAAGTTGGATACCTTATATCTTATTGAAGAAATGGACGATGATGTTATGTCCATATTATCAATATTTGTTTCATTAACAAACTTCCTGCAAATTTCATACAATAAAAATGAAATAGAAATTACGAACACAAAATTAAACAGATTAGACACATTATACAACTAAAAATAATATTTAGAGATTAAAAACACAATTTAGCATTCATCCATTATCTATAAATAAAGATTCAATGTGAATTTATGAGAATAAGAAAAGTGTGGGAGGTGAAAAGATTGTAACTCACATGAAATTATAACATTTATGAAATTCAATAAATACATTAAAATATGTTTAAGAGAATTTAAGAGGTGTCTTTTGTGAGGTACCTTTTGAATTTTTTAATACATAATATATGAATTTAAAATAATAAAAGCTCCAATAAAAGGAGAAAAAAGATAAATGCCAATGGCCATAGGGGTGCCACATCACCTCCTCTATATAGATTCTGACAATATTATATGTCATATATGTTTAAGGTGAAATGTTTATTCTGACATTATACATTGCATATATTCGATTACTAATGTATAATTTTATTAAATAAATCTTATTATACATTGCATTTCATACTCTTATTATACATAACAGTCGTTGTATGGTTTATTTGATATTATATATTTAGAGAGTTTTCATAGTGTATAGAGTGGCATTATACATCTGAATATCTGATATGTCATACATGTTTTTAAGATGAACTAGTTTAGTATGCAATATTATACATTACTGCATCTCACTATTTTATTGTATAAGTTTTCCTCACACATGTGTAGCTTTATTTGTAATTATTATATTATTTTATTTTTTCAAGGCATGAAATATCGTATAGACAAAGTCCCAGATCATCATTTGCATATTTTGAGCTCATGCAACCGTGGTTTTGCTGAAGACATAAAGTCTTATTTTGGAGAAGATGTTTTAGGGGCATTTAGAAATACGTTATTTGAGATTTTTCTTGACCTGCCGCAGTGCAACTGGATCGGGCAAATTTCAAAATGTATCCTTATGCTAGAAATCCAACAGGATATTAAGGACGAAATTCATGTGTGTGTGCAGGGGAAGATTTTCAAATTTACCATGCTTGGATTTGTCATTATCACCGGTCTTAAATGCACCGATGATATTGATGAGTTTATGTATACTTCATCATCAAAATCTCCTTTGATGTCGAAGTATTTTTCTGAATCTGGAGGTGGAATAACTAGGTCAAAACTAATAACACGTGTGAAGATGAGAAATTTTGAGAACTCTAAAGATGCTTTTAACCTTGCGATATTATATTTTGTTCATACATTCATGTTATCTCAGCATAAAGAAGCACCCATCAGTGTAACTCACTTCCAGATGATCGAGGATGGTTGGTATATACACTTTCTATGGGGGAATATTACATTTGAAAAGCTGATCAACTCATGATGGCAAAATTTCAGAGTCGCAAAGCAGTTATATTCTTTGGGTGGAATGCTCCATGCTCTAATGTCTGAATATTTGAGTGTTGCTCTAAGGTGCTTTGAGACAAAGAAACATCATCTCAAGAATACTTAATTGGTCTGTGGAGTGTACAAGGCCTATGTATTTATGTCTGGCATGTTCAGTAAGGTAATTGTATAACATGTTAAGTATTTTTATTTTATACTCAATTTATCGAAGTGCTAAAATTTCATTTTGAAAACAATTTTTTCAATGTTCTTTCAAAAATTTACAACCTACAAGCGAAGACGTTCGTACTTTAGATTTGTCTTTCTCTGAAAATTTTGAGATTTTTGATCCAACATCTGCTACTTCCACTTCTGTTCCTGTAACGTTAAAAAAGTCAGGTGATGAAGATCAATTGCGCGTTGTCATTGCAGATGACGACTATGATGATTTCACCACTAGACCTACTCAGGAATTTCTAAGAAAGGCTCATTTAGCTTCACCTCTATCAACTGAACAAGCATCCAAAGGAAGAAAAACAGTTATGTTTCAAGAAGTTAGTCCAGCTGCAATAGATGAACAGAAATCAATAAGTGCTCCTTCAGTACGTCATGTGTCTGGTATGTTTTCTAAATACCAATAAGAATCAATATATAAACTACAAATTGGTGTGTCTGATTTTGATTATCATCATCAAGGAGAAATTGGTGTGTCTCGTGAGCATGAACAACTCAAGTTTGTTCCTTCATCTTCCACAATGCCTAAAGGGACTTCTAAGTCTAATTTAGATATGGAGCAGATAAAGAGTTATGTGAAAATATATGTAAGTTAATTTTCTTATTCACAAATTTTTATTTTTGAAAAGCATTACTTGTTTGTAATATCTTATCATTTATCTGTACATTATAAGGTTGATAAGCAGATTGTTGAGATGAAAACACTAATTTTCAATATACCTGTTGAGGTCGTTAAAGCCTTGAAGAAAGAAGAGAATAAAGAATCATCGGTATAAAATATTATTTCATTCAAATTTTTTATACTTTGAATAAATACTCATAGATTAGTATTATTCATGATATATAGAAGGAGAAAATTGTTGATCAACAAGAAGGTCCAGAAGAAGGCTAAAAAATAAATGACAGTGTTTATAAGAATGATTTGCCGATTGTTTTTATCTAAATTATATTGGTGGTTTACCATAAATATGTATAACTCCAACATGTTAACCTATTTTTGTTTGGTTGTTATACAGCATGGAGATGAGGACAATGGATCAGTTATTGAAATCACAAATGATGAACCATCAGTACTCTAAACCTTTGAAAATAGAGATACAAGATTGCGTCCACATCTATACTGAATGTCTAACAACAATTGCGGTTCAAAGCGAACATAAGGTATATATATAATATGTATAAATATGCTTATACATTCACAACCATGCATAATAGATATCAAATTATAAAAAAAAAAATCATTCACCATTATATGAATTTGATTAAATGTACACACTCTCACTTGTCATTTTTTGTAGGATGAGAACATGATTGATAAAGAAGAGGGATGTGAAGAAGAATCAAAAAACACACACAGTAATAATATGAAAGATATATCGGTACATTTTTGTCTCTCGTGTTGGTTTGTTACTTCAATTTTGTATATACAAATGTACCACATGTTATTTGTATAATAAACGTAATAATGTTCTCAGATGAATATCAATATGTTAAAACGCTTTACTTGGGGCTGTTACAGTATTATTATACATACATTTGAATGTATAATAATATGTTATACATTATTAACACTAATAGTCTATTCGAGAAAATGAATGTTCTTTATGAAAATCCTCATACATATCTATGTTATTTATAATTATTTATGCAGTAACATTTCTCAATCACCTAATAAATTAAAAAAATACGAATACATTCATACGCACTCCTTACAGAAAAAATTACAAATCATTGTTATATATATTTTTTATGTTCAACTATGTCTTACTTTGATTAAATGTTCATACCTTCTACTTAGCACTTAATTTAGGTTGAGCTTATGCCTGATAAAGAAGAAGCTGGTCTTGAAAATTTGGGCAAAGAATACAGTCCTGTGATGATAGATTTGTTGTTATTTTTTTTGAAACTCTTGCTAGTTTAATACTTCAAAACTATTTACATAAACTTACCATCTATTACTGTTTAAAAATGATCATAACATTCTTAGCTGCATATCTAAATTTTTGAATTTTCATTCTACCATGATTTATGTTTGTGTTGCTATCACGTATTGTGCACTAATAATATTGGTCTTTATGAAATTTGGCTGATGATGAATATTTGACAGGATATGAACTCATTCTTCTTAAGTATAGTGGATTATGTATAATTTGCATCGTAATACTATCTTATTTTGGGGTTGTTTCAGTTTCATTATACATTAATTTGAATGTATAACATTATGTTATACATTAATACAGAATGTTACAAATTCATATGCATTTTATATAGATAGCTATTTCAAATCACCGTTACATACTTTTTTCATTCAACTACATATCACTTTGAACAAGCTTTCATACATGATGATTGTTATTTAATATATGGCATAATGTCGCAAAAAAAGTAGGTTGTGCTGAAGAATTGGACATATAGCATAGTCCTGATATGAAAGATTTGCAGGTATTTTTTTGATTGTTCATGTTGTTTTTTAACTCAAAAATTATATGCTTGTACATTTACGCCTATGCCTAATAGATATCAAATTATAAAAAAAACTTTTCATTCACCATTGTTTGACTTTGCAAATATGGATATTTTTTTTTCGTTGAACTATGTCTTACTTTGACTAAATGTTCCGACATTCTAATTATCTATTAATTTAGGATGAACTTATGACCGATAAAGAGAAAGCTAGTATTGAAGATTTGGAAAAGAGCACAGTCCAGTGATGGTACATTTGTTGTTATTTTCTGTTTTACTCCTGCTGGTTTAACACTTCAAATCTAACTACATAAACTTACCAGCTATTACTATTAAAAAAGGATCATAATATTCTTATCTGCATATTTAAATTTTTGAATTTTCATTCTACGGTGATTTATTTTTGTGTTCTTACTTCGTATTATGCACTTGTAATATTGGTCTTTATTAATTTTAGCTCATGATGACTATTTGACATTATATGAACCTATTCTATCCAAGTATAGTGGATTATGGATAATGTGCATTGCAAAATTATCCTAATTTGGAGTTATTACAGCTACGTAATACTTTCATTTGAATGTATAACAGAATATTATACATTCATTCAGAATATTATACATTCAAATTCATTTTTTGATATATAGAAATTTAAAATCACCAGTACATACTTTTGTTTCTTACATAATGATTGTTATTTAATATAGGATGAGTATATTGCCGAAAAAGAAACGCGTTCTACTGAAGAATTGAATGTACAATATACTCCTGATGTGAAAGATTTGCAGGTATTTTTTTATTATTCAAGTTGTATTTTAACTCAAAACCTATCTACATAA
Source organism: Capsicum annuum (assembly GCF_002878395.1). Classification (NCBI taxonomy): domain Eukaryota; kingdom Viridiplantae; phylum Streptophyta; class Magnoliopsida; order Solanales; family Solanaceae; genus Capsicum; species Capsicum annuum. The sequence continues at coordinate 25,919,989 of NC_061121.1, read as the reverse complement.
ATATAGTTGTTGTTTAGGTATACTTAACGTTATACATTAACATGTTTACTTTTACACAAAACACATCAATCTATTTTTCTGTAGGATGATGCTGACGCCACAATAATGGAGTCTGTTCAAGACGCTATAGATGCACTATTATTTGGATTGTCAACACCTTCGGATATAAAGAAAATCGATGTTATTACATCAAATATAGTGACAGAAAGCCAGTGGTCACTTCCAGATAGTTAGTTTTCACCTGTTTTTTCGGATGCTCAAGTAAGAGAGCGTGAAGCAGCAATAAGCACGTGAAGCAAAAAAACACCTGTAAAAAAAGACCGAAAAAGTCAAAGGTTTTTAGATCACCATACATCATAAAATTTGGATCGAGCTCTAAAGATTAGGACAATTCTAATAATGAAAAGAAGCAGATGTATGCTTTTGATGGTTGTACCATTTACGAAGAATTACCTGATCAATTGATCAACGATTACTCATAGTGACTTGAAATTGGGTTACTCAAATATCATGCTTCCAAGTAAGTTATTTAGCACCATTTCTAAATTATGAAAATACTACAGAAGAATAAATCTTGGTGAAGTATATTTTCTTGTTTATGTTGCAGGAAATAAACAGATAATCACTATCTAAAAAATACTTCAGAATTACGTTATTCTCTGTTGGACTTTGTCATTGCACAGGCACTGTCAAAGAATTGATTTTACTTGATGTCGCAACTCAACACATGTTGGAATGATGAGGTAACTAAACGATATCACGCTTGTTTAAACTTTTACTAAAAATGTACTCATTATTACAGAATAAAAAGAATCTGTTGTATGATTAAATATCATACATGTGGTGTGATGTATAA
>NC_061121.1:25893563-25916133 GCF_002878395.1 Capsicum annuum | reverse complement strand
TATTGTGGTGAGTCCTCATGTTCCGAGGACGTGATGTCTGATGTTGGTTTCACGGAATTGCTTACACTTGATAACTGAGTATGAGTCAGTTGGGGCATGTCTCAATGGCTCACTGGTTTTATTGATTTTCTAAGAGGCTTGTCAAACTAGTATAGATGTTGGGAGTTGACTAATAAGTCGTATTTTGTTATCTTTCTGAAATTCTTTTATTCTTGGATGATGATTACTCTGTTGATATTTGAGGGTTATTTATGGAAACCCCGTTGATTTGTGTTGAACTGAATGAAAATGGCTCAAAGGGTTAGCTTGGGGCTACTCATAGCCTCAAGCACCGTGTGACGCTCCGGATCCATTTTCCGGGGCGTTACAACTTTAGTCTCTACCAAACAACTGTTAATACATTCGGCTATATTAGAGGTCATCATTCTACCTCTATTAACAGGGGAGTGACATCGAGATCATTTTTCATATCCAGCTTCTTCCAGATATTGTTAACCCTTGGATCAACCTTACCAACTTTTGACAGAATGTAATCAAAATCTTCTTTTCTATAAGCTTTAGCCATGGAGTAATAAAGGTCACTAAGTCTATCTTTGCTTTTTCTAAAATATTTGCAAACATTTTTTCGTAAATGCCAAATACATGGTAGATGGGGACATTAGGATAAACAACGCTCACACCTTTTATGATACTCTCGTTTTGATCTGATACAATACACATGTTGTCCCGTTCTCCAAATGCTTCTCTAAATTGATTAAAAAAAAAAAATAAGTCCATGAATTGTCATTTTTTGAATCTACAACACCGTAAGCTAATGGAAGAATACATCCTAAATAAAAATAATATAAAATAATATGTGCAGGTCTATAATATATGTACACCATTGAACAGGTTTGTAATTATTTTAGATTTATGTATTACATGACATCATACATGTTGTCCCAACTTTATCACTTAATTGAAAACAACTAAAATATATAACATCACACATTTTAATAACGTATAACAATACATCATACATTGTAAACATGCTGTTAGGGAATTCTACATTTAATTATTAGTAAATGTATCAGAAATTAAATGTAAAATTGATAAGAAAATATGAGTATTTTACAACATCATACATACACCATAACGTATAATCGCTATCATACACATAACACACGAAGCAAAAGCTACTTAAATTTTACGAATTTTATATTAAAATTAATATGCAATTTATAAGTTTGTTTAAACAGAAACTAGCATCTTCTATATAGAAAAATCAATTATACAAAATAAAAGCAGTACGTCAGTACTATAGATACTAATTAAGCAAGTCCAAAATTTATTATACAAACAAGAGCAACGTATAATCAGTTAGAATACATGCAAAATGATGAACGACCAAAGATAAATATCTCAAAGTATAATACCTGCATCATCAAGAGTGCTCGCTGATACAAATGTTTCTTGGTATGGCCCGCTTAAATTTGCACCATCTACAACTACTACTAAACGGCAAAATTCGAACCCCCTTATTATGGGGTGTAAGGCAATAAACAAGTATTTAAATTCGTTATCTAACGCCTTATGCATCCAAATGTATGATCCAGGATGTACCTGATTCAACATATATATATAACGGGACATTTTTCAATATCCATCAGCCGGTCCACCTCTAAGCATCGCAATTGCCTTTTCTTTTACCCGTCAAGCCATCATGTAGTTAATATCAACACCATATATGGCCTTCATCTCTTCAATTATGTCCGCCGGTGTGTGTATTCTCTTATGATTAATTAACTTTGGTGCAGTAAATTCACTGACAAAAGCTATTATTGCAATCAAATTATTCAGTACTCTATCACTCAGGCTGCAAGTATGTTCCGAATCAAATGTCTTTATCTCAAAGATTTCCGAATGATTCATCGAATACGCCTTCAGGACCCATTTGCAATCTTTGACACAGCAGTATAACACATAGCTGCAGTTACATTTTTAAACATATTGTCAATGTATTAACATACATATAAAATCAACAAATTGAATAAAAATATCATAATTAACCTATTACAATTTACTTATACATTCGAATGAATGTATGATGGTATATTATACATTGTAAATGAAACTCCATTACATGCAGACAATAAAAACCAGAAACTGATGTCAATAATGAAACTCCATTAACAAAGGCTATTACAAAACAAAAACATCCTTTACTTCATCTACAAATAAAAAATAATACTTTATTCTATACCTTTGTTTGTCAGATCGTTTAGTAAAGGTGTTAAAGTCATTCGATATTGCATATTTTTCCATAACTGATACCAAAGTTTGCTTTTCTTTATAAAGCTGGTTAACCTTTATTTCAGTGTTCTTGCAATCAGTAATGAAATTATTAACTTCAAATTCTGGAATGTATAATGAATACTGATTCTGCATTTCAACAACAGTTAAAGCAACCGAATCAGATTCACTACCTTCAATACACATTACTTCCCCAGTTTCACTATCAAACTCGATATCCTTATTCGATTTGTTGGAAGTTGTTATACAGAGCGAAAAATTTACAAGCCCAAAACAGTGTTTCTTCAACTCGATATAAACCTTTACTCCATTATCATTTCTTATTAATTGGAGAAGAATTACCATCAACGATGTATTTAAATTTAATTTTTTTTTCGAATATCGTCAATACTCAATTCCATTGCGATTGTCACAATTAATTTCAAAAAGTTAATACTTTCTGAAACAATAATGGCATCACTTTTGTATGCTTTAAAACTAATTTTCGTCTCCCAAACATCGAAATGACGCAACAATATCGGGATGTTCATCTTTTTTTTTCCATCAGAAATCACGAACAAAGAGTTTTTATTTCAGGAACGTAAATAAGAAAGACGGTAATTAAAAGTAATGTTTAAGAGTTTTTTTTTTAAATTCAAATTTCAGTTACTATTTTAACTCATACAATAATTAATATCAGGTTATTAAATGATGTAAATTAAGGAGTAGGAATATATTTTTCGTTTTCCAATCCCATAATTATAGGCAAATCAGATTTGTCATACATTCGGTCAATGTATAACAAACATCCGAATGTATGACAATATTATGCAAAATAGAGAGAGAGAAAATCTCAAGGGAGATTATGTAAATACTTTCACTTTATGCGGTATTTATGTGGTTTATACTTTATATATCATATTGATACAGTCCATATACAATATTGATACAATTTTCAGCTTAGGTCATTCGACCCTTTTAAAAATATTTCAGTTTTTTCTTGCTATAAATTTTTTAACTGCAAAATATTCTGTTTTTTTTTTATTGTTTAGAAATTATAATTAAATATAATTATATAAAAACGGTATAATTGTTATATAGAATATGTATCTATATAAGATATATGTATAAAAATTGTATAGTTCTATCAAATATGCATATGTATAAAATATATATAAAAAAAATATATAGAAAGTGTATAAAAATTATATAATTATTGTATAAGATGTGTAAAAAAAATTACAATTATTATATAAATTATTTATTGAAACTATATAATTTTGGTTTAGAATATTTAGATGTATAAGATATGTATAGAAATTATATAAAAGATGTGTAAAAATTGTATAGAACAAGCCAGCAAATTGAAATGACTAGAAAGTAAAATTTAAATTTTATAGTCATTTTTATGAAAATAGTTTGATCTGAAGTGTGTTTCTGTCCTTTTCCCATTTTAAAAAGGTAAGCTATTTATGTTAATTATCGGGCCATGTTAATATGCCATGTCAATTTCTCTTAAAATTTTGGATTGAATGCTTAGATTCTTTCATGATAGATGCCGTTGAACGTTTTAGTTCTCTGGTGTGTACCTGTGCGCATTGCACATGATAGTTGATAATTTGTCGTAGCATTTTGATCCAGTTAATGCATTGGCTCATATGATTTAAAATTCTAAAAATTACAAATTGTAATGGGTAAGGGAATTTACAACAACGAAAAATTATAGAAAGTAGCATACTTAAGATTATAATTACAATAAATAATAATATTTTTGTAAAATTATAGTTTATAGCAAGAGTAGCATTATTTTACTCATTAACTAGGCAAGTGCACATGTTTTACTCTCACTACTTTACATTTTCCTATTTTCACTCCACTATTTCACCTCCCCTAAATATAGCCATATCTTTTACCCTCTTTTTTTTCAACTTATTTTCTTTATCATTTTATTTTTTATTTTTTATTTTATTTTCACTTTATTTTCTCTCTTATATTTCTCTTTTTTTTTTCCTTTTTTCGTTTTTTAAATTTTTTATTTTCTTTTTTTTCTTTTTTCATATTTGAAGATAATTATCTTCATGATCTTCAAGATTTTAAAATAAAACATCATTATTGTCTTTCGCTATCTTATGTCTCTATCTTTTTTTTTCTTGTTAGTTTTTTTTCATCTTATTTTTTTATCATTTTATTTTTTAATTTTAATTTTAATTTTTTTTTTTCATTTCCACTTTATTTTCTCTCTTTCTATTTGTCTTTTTTTTCTTTCCCTTTTCGTTTTCTTTTTTTTTTTTCCTTTTCTCATATCTTTTTTTTTCTTTTCTATTTTCATTTTCTTCTTTTTCTTTTTAATTTTTTTTGGTTTCTTTTTTGCTTTTATTTTTACACTTCTATTTCTCTTTCTTCCTTTTTTTTTCTTTTTCACTTCTCTTTTTTTAATTTTTTTCTTTTTATATTTTTGTTTTTTTTCTTTTTTTACTCTTCTATCTCTAACTTTTATTTTGAAAAGACAAATATGTATATCACATACACATATTCAAAAAACATATATAATACATAGCCATACAGATTTGGATATGTATTTACGGTACAAAATATGCATATGTATTTACGATATACATATCATATTCATATTAAACAGTAACAAACATAACTATACTATATATCTTCATATGTATTTGCGAAATACAAAAGTGACTCATATAAAATAAAAATATACATATGGATCAGGTATGTATTATGTAAATACATATGTAGAGCTATATGTATTTTATACGGTGTTGAATTTATCTTTGAACTGTACATACTATGTCATTTTAGAGGGTAACATATGTACTTATTTGTTTTCTTTTACTGTTTAAGATATCTATCATGTATTTTTTTTTATTACCTTTATGTATATGTATATAATTGTCATTTTATTATAGAGATTTTGTGTCATATATGTTTATATATACATGTGAGTCAGATATGTATTTCTGTAAATACATATGCAGATATATATATATATATATATATGCATGTTTTCTTACCGTAAATACATATGCAGATCTGTATGTTTATTTATTTTGTACATTTTTTGAATATGTATATATCATATAGATATTTGTCTTTTAAAAATAAAAGATAAAGATAGAAGAGTATAAAAAAAAGTGAAAAAGGAAAAAAAAGAAAAAGAAAGAGAAAAAAAAAATAGAAATAAAAGTGTAAAAATAAAAGTGAAAAAAAAATAAAAAAGAAGAAGAAGAAAATGAAGAAAAATATGAGAAAAGGAAAAAAAAAAAAGAAAACGAAAAAAAAAAAAATAAAAAAAAAACCAAAAAGGAAAAAAAAAAGAGAAGAAGTAGAAGAGAGAAAATAAAGTGGAAAGAAAAAAATGGAAAAGAAAAAGAAATTAAAATAAAAAAGATAAAAACAATGAAAAAACTAAAAAAATAAAATAGTTAGAGATATAAGATAATGATATTTTAAAATTTTGAAGACCATAGAAATAATAATCTTCATATTTGATTTTGATTTGGAAAAGGAATCTACTAGTATAAATAAGAGTTATTTATGGAAATTTAATTAGATGGATAATTATTCCTTATTTAACTCAACTAATTTGATTAAAATAAGGATAGTAAATCTTATTGTATATGTATTTGTATAGTAACAGTTTACTTAAATACAAAATATAATTTGCTATTTTTCATAATTATGAAACTGTTACTATAAAAATTACAATTAAGGCTCTATAGTTGTTATTTCTGAAATTTCTCCCTTACAACAATAGCCATGACCCGGCCATTCACAGAATTGTGTGGCACCACTCTCTTTTGAAAAAAAAAAAAAAAAATTGTCTTACTTTTAGGGTAAGATACTCTTTACTAAAGCAACTTTCTTCTTAAGTCTCAATTCGAAACCTCTAATAAATTTGGAGGGTTTCTTATGATTTAATCCAATCTTTATGATTTAATTGTGCAGTTAGTCCTTCAAATGATCTGGTCATTATTTTTGCCACTTTTAATCAAATTTATGCCCTAGAAATAAGTTTTTTTTAAAGGTGTGGGGTGTAACTGGTAGGATAGATATTATGATGTAAAACTATAAGCTTATGCCTCACGAAAATATTTGTTGACTTGAGCAGCAAATAATTAAAAATCAATACAAAATAAAAACAAAATTGCAGACAACCCATACAATGCGATATTCAAAACTTAAAATCAAAACCTCGAATCAAGAATAAAGGATTACTTATCATTCGAGCCTAACTGCTGGTAGTTACCTTCTTATATGGAGGCACGCTCAACTGATGAAGCCAGTGGAGTAAAAGGGTTCTTAAATTAGAATGTAACAGCTGCATTTTAACTCATTTTATTTTTGTATACAAATGTGCATGTTAATTATAATGACTTACTTTTACAGTGCCTGTAGCACTTCGGTCGGTTTGAATCAAACAAGCTTAATTATCTTTTTCTGTGATGGAGTATATATTTTTATAATTATCATTATTATCATTGAAGTGATAATTTATACTCCAGCTATTCAATAATACTTATCCGTTATATTAAAAAATTAATAAATAATTTATTTTTTCTGTTTATTTTATTCTTATTATTAAGTATTTCTTTTTCTTAAATACTTGTCATACTTACTAAAAGTAGATATTTCATAATATTTGTCATTCTAGAAAATCTAGACTTAATTATTTATTTGTTTTCATCTTTAATATTAATTATAAATATAGAAAAATATTAATATAATATATTTGTTGTGTTATATTATGTTGATTAACAAAATGTGCATGTTTTAATGACTTAGCTTAACTCATTGAAGTGACAAAGGTCGTTGTACTAAACTCTTTATATATATATATACAAATGTGCATCAGTGCATGTTAAAATGACTTGCTTTTACAGCACCTCTAGCACTTTGGTCAGTTTGAGTCAGACCACCTTATCTTCATGACTCATCTGTGATGGAGTACATATTTTTTATTATTATTATTATTATTATCATCATTGAAGGGGTAATTTACAGTTTTGATTGTAACTTTTTATGTTGTGTAGAAAACAGAAGTCCATGTTTTCTAATAATTGCAAATTTTCCTTGCTAGATTCATGTTGGTCACACAACCTAATAGAATGACGATGCAAAATTATTGGTTTTTCACTAGTGTAAATTTACCTTTGATCTTTCTGAATTGATCCAACAAATTTCTCTACTAATTGGGATTAGATTGTGTTGTGGGTAGTAGTTAATGGTGACAATGGTGGGTTGTAGTGGTTGATGCTGGTAGCTGGCCGTTGTGGTAGATGATAGTGATAGTAATAGCAAACATTGGTAGTAAATGATGATAGTTATTGACACTATATAGTGGTAATCGCAAATAATAATTGGTGGTCACTGTGATTATAAATGGCAGCAAGTAATAGCGATGACTAGTCGTAGAAATTGACAAAGCTGATGGTAGTCAATAATGATGAGTCATGGCATTGCTGGTAATTTAGTCGGACAAATCTTGACGATGAAAAGTAGAGAGATAGATCACGTAATGATTTGCGATGATTGTAAGAGTGAATAGATGAAATTGATGAACTTCAGTCTTTATAGAAATTCTTGAATATGTAAATGATATTAAGACTTTGTTGGTCATTAGATCTAACTAGACCAATTAAGTTAATTGTAACAAAAAAACAAATATTTTCAATGACTGAAATCTGAATGATCAAATTATACGGTGTATATTGTAAGTTGTTGTTACTCCTCTCTCTCAATGGATATGGATATTCAAGACTACTAATTGATATTATTTGCAAGAAATAGTAGTGCCCAAAAGAGTGGAATGAAAGTGATTGAATGTATTATGAGTTCTACATCTATTTAGGATGAATAGGGAATAGTGGTGGAGGCCTACAATTGCTAAAGCCTAGTTATATGGAGTGACCAATTTGTTTGTTTTCTGATTGATAACGATTGAAGTTGATGTAGATCTCCCACCTAAAGTTCTTTCTTTCAACTTATAACAATATTATAAATCAATAAAACAAGTTGCTTATCACATTGATGCTTATTCGTTCATGTTGTTTCAAATTATAATTTTTTAATAAATGTAAGCATATGTTTCTTTTGTTTCAATTCAAGAGTCTTACTTTATTTTTTAGTATATTTGAAAAAAATTATATTTTTTTAATATTTGATTGCAATGTTTTAAAAAAAAAAAATTGATAGCTTTTTAATTCTAATAATTTGCATGACATGTTTAAGGGCGTAAGATTAAAAGAATATTATGGTACATTATATATGTGTTTAATTTAAGATTATAAAATTTTAAAAATAATCCTTACTTTATTTAATCAGTAAATAATCTTATCAAAATTTGCTTGGTCAAAATGAATTTGATTCAATAATGTTATAACTGAATTCGCCCCACATGATCCAACCTCCCAACCTCGGCTTTTTTTTAGTTAGGGAAATTCTACTCTGAGATAAAATGTTTCCTACGAAAAGAAATTTTATATTTAGATTTCGATTTCAAAACTTCTGACTAGAAATGAAGAAATACGTGTCACTTTATCATAATATAGTTAATTGAGTTGCATTTTAACGTGGGAATCAAAATATATAACATGTGAAAAGGGAGGAAGAAGAAGCCAAAAGAGGCAAAAGCAATTTATACATTGCTACATTCTCCTCTACAACCTTCCTTTCCTAGCTAACTTTTCAAAGTTGGAATATAAATATTTTCTACAAACAGTTGATAGTACTGATATGTCTTTTTACTAACCTTTAATTTTGTCATTTTTATCACTTCTTGAATTCACTATTAAGAAAATTAAAACAGCAGTCAATGGTCTAGCTTTTACATTTTTGTCTCAACTCACTTATTAATTTCTCAATTTCTTTGTTTATATTATATGGTGCTATTTGCTTGCTGTTGATAATGATAATCTATTAGCTTGAGGAAAACTAAATGGCATCTAATGATTGCATCTAACTGTGTTTTGTTTGAAGTGATTCTTGGAATTAGATTACTCTATTAGTTTTATTTTGGTGGAATATATTCAACCTAGAGCCAAATGTCCTAATAATGAGCTTGAATGGTTTTTTAATCATATCAGCTTTTGTAGGGATTATGATTTGAACTCTGAGTTAATAGACCACTATATATGTTATAACTACTTATGACAACCAAACGATAAATATGGAGGATAGAAATGATGAATTTGACTACTTTCATTACATCTCTAGTCTAGTCCCATCAGTTAGGGCTTGTTTGACACGAGGAATAAGAGATAATAATTTCAAAATAAAATATGGAATTATTTTATTTATTCGTCTCAAATTTTTTAATTTGATTTCTCATTTAACTTGTCTTTTTTCATTAATCAAGAAGAGACAAATTTTTTTCCATGTTTTACCCTTTGAATTAATTACTTTTTCTTCAAATTAAAATGTAAATATTATTTAATAGGGGTACTATAGTAAATTAGCTATGTTATTAATTATTTTTCTTAATCAATGTGTCATCTTAATTTGAGACGAGTAATTTGAGACAAAAAAAGTACTTGCTAAGAAGTACTAGTTAGTTCCCAAAATTATTTATCCTATTATTTAAATTATAATAATGAGATAACTTATCATTTGCATGTACTAAATATATATTGAACAAAAGAAAAAAGAACAGGGATTAGTGCACAAGTTTATATTGTGTAAGAAATTCTTATAACATAAGGTCTTCTTAACCTATTATAACAAATAATTCGTCTTATTTACAATATACTAAACTTCACATGTTTAGAAAATTTATCTATAAATATCTTTTAGGTAATTTGATAGTAGAAACGTTTTTACATTAATGTTGTATATAACTTGTATTCGACCTTATATACACTTATAATGATATTAATTATTATAGTATCAGTGCATTTTAACTTTAGGACATGTTACTGGTGTTGCTTAATCAATTTTTATCTCCCAAACGTTGAATTAACCTTCCAACAGGTGCTTATATGCAGAATAGAAGGAGAAGTACTTTAGTAGGAAAAAAGAACAGAAAGTAAAACCGAATTAAGTAGTACAAAACTTTCTCAAAAAAAATAGCCTGTAAAAAGTTGATTTAAAAAAGAATGATCTATTTTGACTTGACACAAAGTTTAAAAAAATAAAGAAGATTTTTGAATCTTGTAACCTTAAATTAAAGTTATGTCAAATGTACCAAAATGTCCTTTAATCTTGTGATCCTAAATATGTCATGTAGAAAGTTGAAATTAAAGTATTACCAAAAAAGAAAAGGGATCGTTCTTTTTTAAACGAACTAAAAAGAAAAGTAGGTCATTCTTTTTTAAATGGAGGAAGTATTTTTTTTTGTCTTTCTTTTTTTTTTTTTTTAAAGAAAAAATATTTGGTGTTTGGTGTTCGATATTCATATCGAAATCTGACTAAATTTGAATTCACATATTACAAGGCACATTTCTAGGCTGACACTCCCACTAAAGAACTGTAAGTAAGAATAAAGAGATCTCAATTATTTTATCACGGTCTATTTTGGTGATTTTTTATGGGACAACTACATGGCTTAGCAAGCATAGACACTTAATTACTCTATTTAGCATAAGTTGTAATTAATTATAATTTATAGCCGCTCTTATTTATTAATTATCCTTAATTACAATTCATGATCTCTCTCATATTTTTCTCTCTTTCTCTATTTTCTATTACTCCCTTTTTGACCTTTTTCAAATTTTTTCTTCATTTTTTTTTTTGTTTTTTTTTTTTTCTTTTTTTTTTTTTTTCATTTTTTCTTGTTTTTTTTTTATTTGTGCAAACTAGCAAACACAAATACAAGTGAAAATTACAAAATACAAATGCGAACTATAACATATAAATACAAGTGTGAACTATAAAATACAAATACATATACATACTATAATATACAAATAGAAGCACGAACTATAAAATACAAATACAACTGCGAACTCTAACATACAAATACAATTGTGAAGTATAAAATTCAATTACAACATATAAATACAAGTGTGAATTATAAAATACAAATACAAATGCAAACTATAACATATAAATACAAGTGCGAACTATAAAATATAAATACAAATGTGAAGTATCATTTGTATTGTTTAATTATTGAAAAGGAACGACTGATTTTCTTTCTACGAATACTTGTTTGTTTTTATTGATTTGAGTTGTATTTATTGACACAAATAAATAAAATTTAAATTTTTATAAAATTATTTGTTTATAATTGTATTTGTACCAAGTGGTATTTATTTATTTGCAAATAGAAATGATAATTTTGACATATAAATACAAAACAGTATATTTGTATCAAATGATACATTACTTATTTATATATTTTTATTAATAAAATATAATTAATGCATTTACTTGTTTGTATATATAAATACAAATGATAAATTATACATAGTCACGGCTAAATATAATATGCAATTAACTTACAAATACAAATACAAAATAATTTTTTAATAATAAAAAGGCATCGATTAAAATATAATACAAATATAATCCAAATATAATCTAAATATACAAACACAATAAAATCACAATACAAATATAATCCAATATAATATGCAGTGAATTATAAAATACAAATACAAAATATTTTTTTAAAATACAAATGCAAATTATATAAAATATAATGATGATGCGAACTAACAAATACAAATACAAGTGTGAACTATAAAATACAAATACAAATGCAAATTACAAAATACAAAATACAAATACAAGCGTGAACTTTAAAATAAAAATACAAATACATTATATCAATGGATACAAAAATTAAATAATAGTGTGACTATAAATACGATAAACAATTGTGATATTTACGTTATCATCCATGACTTGTGTTTGAGTAGTCATATTTTTTTAAAAATAAAAAAATAAAAAATAGAATTAAAAAACGATCAGAAAAATAAGTACAAAAAAGAAAAAGAAATCAAAGAAGAAAAGAAAGGAAAAAAGAGAAACAAAAATTAGAGATAGAAGAGAGAGAAAAAACAAAAGAAAGAAAAAAAAAATATGAAAAAATAGAAAAAAAAAAGAAGAAAAAAGGGGGAAACACGAAAAAGAAAAAATATTAAAAATGAAAAAGAAAAAAATGATAGTGTTTTTTGCGAGACTAAATATATAGTGTATTTATATTTTTTATGAATACAGACCACTGAGTAAAAGTGAATACAACAATCGTGAATCAAATACAACAACAATAAACAGTAAATATGTAAATTGTGGCTATGAAAGATAAAGTTTTATTTCAAACTTTTACAATTTTTGAGGCTTTCATTTTTTATCCAGTTGTTTGCGCACTGCCCTTATCATGGGTCAATTTTATTTATATTGGAATAGATCATGGGCCAATTTTATTCATACAAAAAAAATCACGTGTCAATTTTATTTAGGATAGACAACATTAATTTCATATTTTTGCTACTTAATTATTATTTTTTTTAAAATTTGTGATTTAATTTTTCTCTCTTTTGAATTTGTAAACGTTCATATACATTTTTTTATGTTATTATACATGCCAAGCTATGTAAATGATAACTATTTTGACGTTGTTTAAGGTAAATAACTGTCAATTTCAGTTATTTAATTGCATAATTAAAGACACTTATTGAAATGCATAATTAAAGACACTTATTGAAATTGTGATTAATGAGACCATAAATCAGTAATAAAAATTCAATTTTCAAAATATTTTTGAAACATTACATCAAATTTCACTACAATAAATTTGATTATTTGGGATGAATTATTTTGTCACTTATAAGTCATATTTCGTCACATAAGATTTAGTGTGACGAAAAAAATCGTCAATCAATTGTCTCTAAATGTGGATCATCAAAAGTAGACAAAGACGATTTAGTGCTTCATCGCTAAAAAATTAAATTAGCTACCAAAAAAAATCATCCCCAACTGTGTAACATTTATGATGAATCTGTTTGTCATAAATATGTAATTTTTTTGTAGTTGATGTTAAGCTTTTATCACTAAAAATTTATCAATACCGACAAAATTTCATCGTCCCTAATTATTTAGTTCAATCAGCGACGACACCAATTGTCGCTAGAGTTATATATATTTCGTGGCTGAATAAATATATTTTCGTCACTACTAACAACTTTTTCTATACAACAAAAATTTTCGTCCTTAAATGTATGAATTAGTGACAATTTATTATTATAATACAGATTAATAATTTTGTAGTTAAATCTACCATTTGTCACTAAAAATAATATTTTTTTTACCGACAATGTAAAATCGGCACTAAATTATTATGATTACTGACAATAATGGTTGTCATAAAGTACAAAATTAATTTGTATCAAATAAAAAGGAAGATATTGAGACAAATACATATGTCACTAAATAGAGTTAAACTTATGATGAATTAGTTTATTTTGTGACGAAAATATTTATCTTGAAAAGTCTAATTTAATCGTTGCTAAAAATTATCTTTGATAATAAAATCTTTTGTCACCAATTACAAGAAATCGCTTAATTATTTCATATTGATATTATTTTTTAAATTAGAATTGAATAAATCAAAAATAAAATTATAAAACATGTCAGATTGATAAAATTCACCCACAATTATACAATTAAAAAAACTAAAATTGTACTAAGGTAATATCTCCTCACAGTGCAAAGAAAAGTAAAACTAGTCCAACACAAAGAAAATCTAACTGAAATATAGTACTAAATATTACTCCTAAATCCTATCCTAAACTACGACAGATATGTAGAGGCTTCTTCCAAAGTACCAATAACGTGTTGAGCTTGCAATTAGTCTTCATTCAACTCACTTTTATATCCGTGGAAAAGAGAAGAAAATTAAGATTGATGATGATGCTTTCAGGTTTGATAGTTAAAATGACTCTGCATGCTACTGCTTCTCCAAGCCACAACTAGAATCCATTAAACATGTAATTATGAAAAGCGAGGCTGCCCAGAAACTAGATAAATACTATCTAGTAAACACATCAAACTTCTATAACAACAACAATAACATACTTGGTGCATTCCCACAAAGTGAGTTTTGGAGAAGGTAAGTGTACAAAGTCCGTACCACTACCTTAAACGAATTATACAACAACATACCCAGTGTATTCCCACATAGTGGGGTATGAGGAGAATAATGTGTACACAGTGCATACCACTACCTCGAATGAGGTAGAGAGATTGTTTTTGATAAATCCCGACTCAGAATAGATAACAGTATAACAAAAAAAAAAACACAAAAGCACAGAACAACAGTACAACACAGTTCTAGCTAATACAAGTTAGAGAAGTTTCAGTTATTCAGTAGTACTTTAATAAAAATACAAAACTAAGTAAAACTAATACAATAGTACTTTAATAAAAATACAAAACTAAGTAAAACTAATACAATCTATTATAAATATCCCGGCGAATCATTAGAATTCCTTAATTGTCTATTTAAACCTGCGAGACAAGATATAATGGCAAGCAAATAGGAACATATAAACAAACATCGAAATATTCCTATAGACATGTTTTCTAAAAGCTTTCACAACGTGATGCAGTCAACACACAGAGAGAATGAAAATTACATCGTTTTGAGAACTTACCAGTGAACAACAGTAAAAGAGATAATAAGAATAATAAAGGCCAAGCACTTGTAACAGTAAAATATGCAAGATGTTTTCAGTAAACCTTGAAGGAAAATCGAAGAACCCTCAAAATATATAATTGCCTTGTATTAAAATAGCCAGTAATTCTTTTTGTTTTTGTTTATTTTAGAGAGTAGTAGTTGTCATTCAAGAACTGTCACTTCAGTTAAAAGAAGGGTGGTTTATACAGCAGTAGGAATACAGTAGCACAAAAGGAAAAAGTATATTGTAAAAAAAATCACTTTCGAAAATTAAAGGAAAAATATATCAAGAATCAATTAGAAGAAAGCTCAATCCCTTTAATGTCGTATTTACCATAAAAAAAATCGCATTATCAAGGAAGACAACAGTTAATATACATTTAATTTGCAGAAAGAAAACTAAAAATAGACTCAATCAATAATTCAATGTTTTACTATGAATAGATGAATAAAAGAAGGTGTGAATTTAAAAGAGAAGAGATAATAATAGTAGCAACATGTATCAACACTAGTATTTAGCATATATATTAAAAATTGATTTAAAAATCATAAGGCAACTAATCACAAAAATCAAACTAAATCAATTCCACCCATCTACTAAATCAATTTAGTACTGTCATTTAGGAATAGGCATAATCAATTTTTTACCATAAATGCAGATTCAAATTTCTGTCAATATCAACTAAATCAAACGTAATACAAGTACAACATCTTTTGAGAACAAGCAGAGATAAACACATAATTAAATGGATTGAATCAACATTCAAAGTTAGATATCACAAACTGTAGATCTAATAGATTAATTTAGGCAATTTGCACCCAAAGAAGAAAAAGAACATGCAAATTAAACCAAAGAAAACAATCATGCAATTAAAGAATTGAGGAATCAAATCGTATAATAGTCGGGTTCACCAAAAGGGACCTCACCGATCCTTAATTTCGACGAGAATGTGACTGATGAGAAGAGGGGAAGGCTGAATCACGACTGGGGCTGCGTTGCTAGTTCACGACTGCTGGAGGCGGCCACGGCAATGGCGGAGCGGCGGAGGATAGACGTCGGGATACCGCTGCTATTGTTGGCAGCATCGATTGGGTCTGATTTCGCCGTCTTGAGTGTCAGTGGGCTGATATTGATGTCCGTTCGAGGGGATCTTAGCTAGTTTGCTCGCTGACAGATGCGGCTAGTGGCGCCAGCTGGAGGCACTGATTTTGGTTGTCCGGCGGTGGGATTGGTGGTTGGAGTGGTTTTTCCTTAGTTTTCCCGGTGGCTGACGACAGAGAGGGGAGGACAACACGGTGGCTGGTTTGTTCGCCGGCCATTGGTGGTGGTTGACGCTGTTGATGCTGCCTCAACTCGCTGGTCATCAATTTTGGCGAGTCATCGATGAGAGTGAAAGCCAAAAGAGAGAAGGAGGGAGAAGGATGGATTTTTCTCCAACCCATGGTGGCTGGCCGGCGACGGCAACCATAGTTATGGTATTGAGAGAAGTGAGGCTAGAGAAACGGTGTAGAAAGAGAGCCAAGGGAGGCAGATGTTTTTATGTAATAAGGAATTAGGGTTTAAGTGTTGTTTAAGATGGAAAGAGTGAGTGATATGATCTCAGTCATTGGATCAAAATTGATCCACAGTTGAGATTACAAGGATTATTAAAAACGAAAATGAATTGAAATAGAGTTATGTGTAACTAAAATTGTAATAAATTGGGTAAAATTAGGCTACAATTGTCATAAATCGAATAGAAAAAGGCTAGCATTTAAATGAACTAGGAAATTGAGTAGAATTAGGCTACTATTTAACAGATGTAATAATAATGAAAAAGATAATAGGATGTCGAGGTTAAAATAAATAACGCATGTAAAATTAATGTTACGCAAAAATTGTCATATAAGATTATCGTTAATAATAATAATAATAATAATAATAATAATAATAAGCAATATTTTTGTAAATTGTAAGTGTGCATATTTTGTGCAAAAAAAAATAATTTAATAAATATTAATAAAATTATGTAAATATTGTATCTGAATTAATAAATTGTAAAAAAATGACATAAAAAAATAATAAAATAATTTGTACATTTTAAAACATGAATGTGACATGTCAAAAATCTGTTTGATGTAAGAAAAAATGTGTAAAAAATACTAACATTTAAAAATTAATAATTTTGCTAAAATAACAGCCTAAATGTAGTATCGGGAGGTCAAAATTGAGTGTCAACAATCATTGGGCTTAAAGGTTCCTTTTCCTGTTTTCAAATTGAGTTTTCACAAGGGTAGACCGGTAGAGTGTTAAGTGAGTGAAGAGAAATCTTTAGTTGGTTCTTAAGAGTCGAGAGTGAAGTCACATAAGCAAACTGATAAGCAAATAGGAAGGCGTCTAATTGTTGTAGAAACGTAATTTTTGACCCTCCCAAATTTAATAGATATATTTTTCTGTATTAAATATTTATATTTTATCCGATATTATTTTAACTCTTATTTCATTTTTAATAAGTTTTAGTTGAAAATAAATAAATAAAGTTACATTTTAAGATATTTTATTTTTATTTTTAAAATAAAATGAAAAATTTTTTAAAAATATTTTTCTTTTAATTTAGATTTTTATAAATATGCTAGTGATTTTATTTTCTCTTAATTATATTTTATTTTAAGTTAGTTATATTTTTATTAAGTATAAAAATTAATTAGTTAATATTCTTTTATTATTATTATTTATTTTATATATAATTTATTTATTTATTACAAAATGAGATCATTATCCTATATATATATATATATTCAAAATTTAAATCCTAAACTACCTAAACTACTCCCCTCAAAATCCTTCTATTTAAAGACTCCCACCCCCCAGAAGACACAGGTACTATTCCTACAGAGACTGAAACTAAGAGAAAGCAGAGAAAAGACGCACATTCTGCATTGTATACTATTTTTATAGATACTGAGATAGAGAAAAAGAAGGAGAAAGATGGAATGTGAGAGATTGTGAAAAATATCAGAGAAAAAGAAAGAAAAGAGGGTGAAGTTGAATTCAAATTCCGTTTGATTTTCAAGTGCCGACTGTTTCTCGCTTTATTTTCCAGTTCAAGTAACTACAGTTTTTTTTTTCAATTTTTGAACTATTTATGTTGTAAGTTTACAGAGAAAAAATATGAATGAAAATATCAAGTGATTTCATGCATTATGAATGATTGATTGATTAAATGAATATTTGTTACTATATGTTATGTGATTAAATTTATCAAATATTTATATATTTAAACATGAAATAGTTGGGGATTAAGACTCTGTATGTTGACACTGTCAAATTTAAAATGGAAATACAAACGAAAATAGTGAAACAGAAAAATAGATTCTATTTCTCATATGCACATATCGGAACATGAATACCTTACGAATTGCACACTAACATTTTCATTCACTAAAAGTAATAAGAAACGGATAGAAATTGAAAGGAAAACAGTAGAGAAAATTAAAGAAATAACAAAAGGAAAGGTGGTGTTGTCATGGTGAAACCCTCCAGAAAATGATGTCAAAATCACCCCAAAAATCGATCCCCCCGTCGCTATTCCGACAACCCTCTTCGTCAGAAAATGGCAAAATATCACCGGATCTCTCTCCGTTCAGTTGTCACCGTCCATAAGTGGCTAGCGAATTAGGCAAACCAACCAGCCCCACGTCGTCAGTGACGACATCCGCGCCACCGCCTTCTCTAGATCTTCCTACGCTGGCGCTTTTTTTTCTCTTGCCATTTATGTCCGCCCGAAAATAGGCAAATTGGGTTGTGTTTTTTTTCACAAACCTTTTATCTTAGACAAAGGAAAATTATAAACAGAAGTTGAAGTTTCTTTGGCCACTTTCTTTGACTAGATAGTCCATCCAACAATAATAAATCCAAAATGTAGAAACTACTATATATATATTCCAAAAAATGGTAATCACATAATTAAGCTCGTAGTGCACTGTGCATATGTGTTTTTGTCCCATTCTTCACACATCATAATTTGTTTTATTTTTATTTTATTAAATAAGACATGGTGTCTATAATTTTAATTTTATAAAAAATATAAAATAGTAGTTTTTTTTTATTATTATTATTATTTTATTGTATTACTTTTATTATTTATTTATTCTTTGTTATTAATAAATTTTTATAGTCATTTTGTCAAATTAATTAATAGCCTTAAATAAATTTTACTCAAGATATTATTAAGTTTGAATAGCGTTTCAAATAGATAAATCGTTATAATTTTAAAAAAAATAATTAAATTTTTTTAACATTAAATAAATTTAGACACGTTAAAATATTCGTCTCAATTAAGAATGCGGCATATGTATCTTTTTTGAGACATTTAAAATTCAAGGATGCAATAGTGCACCTTAATAAATAATTTTTCTAAAATTAATTTTCGCTGATTTATTTAATATAGGATAATAGACAAGTTTGCGGTATAATTAAAAATGGGCTATTTTAGGCCTTAACATAACTTATTTAAGGCAAGATAAGTCATTAAAGAGACCGTGCTAGAACTACGAGACTTGAGGGTGCCTCACATCTTCCCCTCGACCAACAGAATTCCTTACCCGGTCTTCTGTTTCCGCAGACCATAATAAAGAGTCATTTCCTTTTGATTAGGGATTGAAAAAGGTGACTTGGAACACCAAAACTCAATTCCAAGTGGCGACTCTATTAATAAAATAAACCCTATTCAATACCGTCACTTTAATTGGAAAAACTCTTCGACTCGACACCTTCGAGCGGAAAAAGGGGTGTGACAATTGTGTCCAACACATTTATCCATACCCAGATGGGAGGTGAAAGTACATGAGTCGGACAATTTCTTTTCAATTAAACAAGTTTGAATACACAATATTCATACTCGCTAAGCCCATCTTGAAAATTCCTTTGACAACTTAAGATCATTTAAGCTAGAAACCTAAGAGCCATATCAATCGATTGATATAATCCACGTGTAAGTGATGAAACTGGATACTAGTTACCATCAACGAAACGCCAACTCAGGGACTAGCACACCACAAAGGAAAAAAAATAAAAAGAGAAAATAAAACAGGAAGTGTTTTAGGATATATCTAAACTATAGCATGTCTCAGCTGTAATTTTCCTACGTAAATAGAAATCTATGACCAGGTAATTAAAATTTTTAAAAAAACAAATCAGAAGTTCTTTGACTCAACACTTCGGTAGCAACAGGGGAACGTGAATGGAAATGACCTGTTCAAAGAGCCATTTCTTCTATCCTCTGTGCAGCTGGACACACTTGTTGCCTTCCAGTAGGTAGATTAATTGGCGCAACAGGAGCAGTTGCAGCAGGCTGAAGTAGCTGTTCCTCCCATTCAGCCCCTAGCCTATAGATCTGTAGCTAGCAAGAAGGACTCGCAGTTTAGGGGAGATTTTGTACAAGATTTACGAATGATACACCTGAGGATGAAAAGACATTGCAACTATTTTTGGGTCTGAGCATCTTGGTATCTCCATCACAGCCATAGCTACACCAAGGAGAATTTGTTAACTCAAGCAAGTGTGGATAGATCTAGAATCAGCAGAAGGAGCTTACTTGGTCATGTCTTTACAACCAAGGGGCTCAAACACTCATTCAGCACCATAAAGCAGCTCCAAATTCCAGTACTGAAGATCACAGCTAGGAACAATAACTAGAAAAAAT
The DNA here is from genome assembly GCF_002878395.1 of Capsicum annuum. Taxonomy (NCBI): domain Eukaryota; kingdom Viridiplantae; phylum Streptophyta; class Magnoliopsida; order Solanales; family Solanaceae; genus Capsicum; species Capsicum annuum. The sequence continues at coordinate 25,895,544 of NC_061121.1, read as the reverse complement.
GAGATGCAGATAAAGACGAAGAAGACAAAGGTGAAAAGGATACTTACTCTGACAGCTGATTTATCAGAAGCACATACGCTGAGGATACGAGGAAGAGTATTATCACCCATACGAACAACAGGATGAAGCTCAGATTGAACTCAACCAAGAGCAATATTTCTCAGGTTTTTAAAGAAGAGATGGATACTTTTGGAATTGGATTAGGAAATCCTATCTTTACGGGTTTTGTACTAAGCAGAATAGGGCCGGGTTAGATGTTTTATTTTGGGCCTTCTAATTTTAAATGTTTGGACGATGTTATTTTAAATGGGTTGGTCCATTTATGTAAAGACAATGTGGTTTCGTCTTTAAATTAACAAAAGAGGAAAGGACAAAAATAGAACCTAAAACTAAAATAATTCCACAAAACTAGTACCTAAATTTAAAAACCCGAGAAATAGCCACTAAGGGATGGGCACACACGAGAAGCTGGACATATTTGTCACTGTTCCAGGTATTTTCCTCAATTCTACAACACAATTTGGCCCTTTCCGTTTTGGGTACTGGGCCCACTTTTCTTCTTTAATGGTTCATGCTTTTTTTGGCTCCTTTTTTCCTTTCTTTTTTAAAGATTCTACTCTTATTTATATCTCACTGATACTTTTACTTTAGAATTGTTTTTTAGCTGAGTTTTGAAAAGCAGTTACAATTATAAATGTCTTTAAATTATATTAATCTAATTATATTAATTACAAATGTGACAAATTGTATTAATCTAATTATATTAATTACAAATATGACAAATTAATATTAGATTGAGTAAAGCGTTGTAATATAGGCCAAGGGTACTGGAACAAATCTTTGTCCAACTTAAACTACACGCATGTTTTAGACAATAGATGATGTGTTTCACCTCCATAGTTTGATACAATAAACCAAAAAAGTAACTATATAATACAATTGTTAAAGATATATATTTATATATAATAATGATACAGTTTTTATATATATACATATTCTATATAATAATTATAGCATTTCTATACACATTTTATATAATTTTTAACTACAATTATTATTTAGATACATATTTTATACGACTCTATATAGTTTCTACATGCATTCTAAAAATGTATCAATCTAGTATAAGAAAGTATCAATTGAGTATATGGACACTGCAAGTGTATCAATGTAGTATAAAAGTGTATTAATGTGGTATAAAAGAGTATCAATTGGGTATAGGGACTGCATATGCTTGCATAGAGTTTTCTTTCTTTTTTTTAAAAAGTGTATCAATGTGGTATAAAAGTGTATCAATTAAGTATAGAGACTGCATGTGCCCAATTGGGCCAAATGGCTAAAAAGGAGAATTAAATTGGGCCGACTGGCTAAGGTTGTCCACCTTTTTAATTATGGGTCATTCTTTTTTTAAAATGTCCAGCCCATGTCCTTTCCCCTTAATAAAATCCCTATTAAATTGAAAATTAAAAAACTTAAGAAGGCATACATGGTAAATAAAGACTGAGAGCATTTTGGCAATGCAGATAATTGATTTAAGAGTCTTGGTTGTGCATCAGGGATGAAGAATTCAACTGCAGTCCTATCAAGAATTTCAATTTTCGCACAATATTGGGTCATTTCTTGGAGTATCGTGTACAAGAGTTTCAGTCTTTTTGCTTGGTCCTCTTTGGATATGCAGGAAAAACATAAATGATTATATGAAATTTCACCAAGGGCAAATTTGAGAAGGGCAACTTTGAGAAACAGTAAAGTAGACTGCAAAGAATAAATTGAAATTCTTCTAGATTTATTTGGTATATCAAGGTTGGAAAGTGCTTACACGTATCTAAATCAGCTTCAACACCAATTTGGTAGAGAAAGAAGATTGAATTAACATGAAGAAGATGAACTGCGTGTTTCTAGATTTATCTTCAACAGTTACTTTTTTTTTTTTTTTGATTTTTGATGTTTCTTTTTCTTTTTGTCTTTATGTTGACATTTT
>NC_061121.1:25872971-25893463 GCF_002878395.1 Capsicum annuum | reverse complement strand
AGAGAGAGAGAGAGAGAGAGAGAGATAGATAGATAGATAGATAGATAGATAGATAGATAGAGAGAGAGAGAGAGATGTAAACCAAAAAGTATATACAAGAAAAAAGTGAATATTTATTTTTGCAGCAAATGGTTACACCAATTTAATAAACATATTACAGTGCATTCATAAAAAAATTATCACAAAATTATAATTAATTAAGATACACAAATTTTTATTTAATTATAATTAAATATGATTAGCTATAAATAAATATTTTAAAAAAAGAAACTATGGGTAAATTAAAGGGTCCTTTGGTAGGGTGTATACGAATTATATAAAATATAGTGTATTACTAATGCTTGAATAGTTATGTTTGCATATTATTTAGGTAGTTTTTTGTTTGGTGTAAAGAATAATTGCATAATTTTAAAAATATATAGTTTTACAATTTTGATATTGCCACTCATAATCTCTTTTTAAAAAATAATAAATTAAAAAACTCTTAATTTGACAATATTATTTGGACGATTTTATTTTAATGTTGGATATTCTCGACATTAAATATGATAAATTTTTATATGTGTCAAAAAGTAAGGATAGAGAAAGTAACGTATATAATACAAAAGCTATTTTAAAAGTACTATAAATTATAATAATTAATAATTAAATTAAAAATATATATATAAAAATTTGATTAAACGCCAAATTACATTTCTGTCACATAATTGAGACTAAATATTACTCCCTCCGTTCATATTTACTTGTCCATTTTATCAAAAATAAATGTCCAATAATACTGTTCAATTTGAAAAATCAATGGATAATTTTTCATTTCTGCCGATTTTACCATTGATATTAAATACTATTCATTATCCAATAATTTTTTTAAAATATTAAATTTATTATATTCAAATGATAACATAATAACATTATCCCTATCATTTACTAGTTTTAAACATATGTGTCAAAGTTAATAGTGAACAACTATTGATGGGCCGAGGGATTAACATATATTGAACCCATACTAGTGCGGACGCTCCGATATGTAGTCTTATAAATATAAATGAAAATGAGCACACATTTAATATATATTTTTTCTACTATCTTCAACCTGTGGGGCATTTCATATTAAATGAAGCATATATGATTAGTCTTGAGGGAATATTACTCTAACACAATATAAACATTATTGAATAGGTATACTATAGTAAAATAATTATGTTATTAATTTTTCTTCTCAATAGATGTGTCAAGTAAAAATGTGACAAGTAAAAGCGAACAAGTACTTACTACATTTTAAATTACGGTATTAGTAAGGAATAGAAGAAGGCATCTCTTATTGTAAATAGAATCCAAATAGACCTCGACTTTTATCTAGTGTCGAAAATTAACCTTTAAAATGAATAAAATTCTTATAAGCACTTTTGTTTAAAAGAAGTAGCCTAAGGAAGTTTGTAATACAACAAACAAGACACTTAAAATATCTCTAAAAATAAATAAAAATTAAACATGACAACATATCATGAACACATAACCAAAAGATGATGATCTTATAATTATACCTATGAATTACTTCGTATCCAATAATTACAACATTCAACTACTAAATCAAAGTCATAATTATTTTTTTTGATAAAATTTTATTGTGATTAATTGCAGGTTAAACAATGACGATAATATCATCGTTGCTAATTGTTTGAATTATTAGTTACAAAAACTATTGTCACAATTAAATATAAAATTTTGTGGCTAAAACTTACAATATGATAGCTTCAAACTTTAATTAATTAGTTGATCATATTCAATGTCGGTCTACTTAAAATGTTTCTTACATGTACAAGATTAACACACTGACTTTATACCTTCCGAAAAATTCATTCAATAAGTTTACTTTAACCTTCACATAATTAGATTGAGTTTTATTTTTTATAGCTATATCAATATACCATTAATTTTCTATAATCATAAACAAAAATAGCCAAAGATCAATTTATATTTAGCTATGACATTTTTTCGTAGGAAAAAATAACTAAATTATTCAGCTATAAATTTCAAATCATCAGTACTTAACGATGACAGATTTTGTGATAAAATTATGTTGTCACTGAATCATAGATTAATTAGAGACAATAAAATGAGTGTCACTAATTGTTTATAGTATTAGTGACAAAAATTGAGGTCACAATTAAATATCAGATTTTGTAGCTAAAACTTACAATATTTAACTACTAACTCTAATTTGTCGCTACTGCGACAACTTATTTTTTGTGATGATTTTTTTTTGTGTCTAAAATTATAACTAATTCAAGACAAAAAATAGTTTGTCACAAATTGGATCCATTATTGGTGATAAAAAAGGGTGTCACTGAAAACTTAAAATTCGTCACTAATGATACTCAATAAAATGGTGCCAACATATTTTTTGGTGGGAAATTTTAGAGGACAAAACTTTGCTACGAAATTTTACGTTTGGTCACTAAAAGTATGTGCTTCATATATTTAGATACGAAATCTAATTTTCGTCATAAAAGGTGAACAATTAGTGACGAATTTCATCTCATAGCTAATAATTTCGTAGCTATATATCAATTTTGTTGAAGTGATTCATTGACCGAAATTTCTCTTTTTTTCCAACAAATTGTTCTTTTTTATCTTGAAGCTCTGTTTTCCATCAAAATCTATCAACAATATGAACATCGCAATTACTCAAGAATTTCTTCGCCCAAATATGCCTTTATATCTTCTCCAAGATTCCTGTTACATGAACTTTCGATGTGCAATGAATGAGTTGAAACTTTGTGAATACGATATTTTAACCCCTACAGTAATTACATTGAATTACAACTTACCAAAATGTAACATCAAAACTTCAAATTATATCAAAAAATAAAAAGACGTACATGTTTTAAACTAAACTATAATAGGCAAAAAATTAGGCAATGTATAAGCTAAAAAATAATAACTACAGTTAACAATATCTTATACATAATATGGTGATGTATATGTTAAACCGGTTACGTATAAGATAAATAGTTACCCACAGTCTTATGCATAACACACTACGTATAGCTCATAGTCTTATGTATAAGGTAATCTAGATTGTATAAAGTTATACACCACTGCATTATTAATCCACAGTCTTAGACATAACAAAATTATTTATAAGGTACTCATAGCTACATCAAACATAATGATATACATAGCATACCACCAAAGACTCCTTATACATAATCCCATAAAGTATAAGATCAATATTGGTCAAGCCATATACATTGTGTATCATTGACAACACCCTGATACAAAAGTCTTACATGTATATTATCAGAGCTAGTCGAATCATATATATTGCATATTAATGTATATGGTGTATAAATAACATCAGATTTGACAAGAAAAAATGAACTTTACTCCTATACATAAAGTATTTATGTATAATAATGTATAATATTGGATATAATAATAATAAAAAAAGAAAATCGCTAAAACCTTTAAAAGTCGCGGTCTTGCTGATACTCCACTTTTTTCAATGCTTGAAAATTTCATAATTAACTTTTTTGAGCTTTAATTTTATGAGAAATTTTTCTCAACTTCTTCATCTTAGTTAGGTCGTTTCGGTGTTTCAATCACCAGATAGTGTTAGCATTATTTGAGGCATATAATGAGGAGCATTAACCGATCTGAGGCATGAATTTGCTATGTATAAAAATTTTATTGAGAGAAAGTAGAAAAATAAGATATTTGTAATTATTTTGGGATATTTATGATTAGTTTTGTCAAATGAGATTTTATGTAATAAATGAAACTTAACATGTATATTTTGTAAATTTTAGTTTTATTTATAGCAAAAAAAGAGCAAGAATCTATTGCCTTTGATTGTGAAATGGTTGTTGGACAATAAAAATTTTGAGACCGGAAAAATAAATAATCGAAACAAGAAAAATACTACAACAATCGTTATTGTTTTCAATAAGTGAGTGTTACAATTTCTATGAATCCTCTGATTCGTCTTTTCAAATATAAATTCAAGGGCTTCGAGCTTGATATTGAATTTGAACTTGATGGATTTGATCTTGACTTATGCTTGAATCCAAGGGCTTTGGAGCTTGTTCTTGAATCTTGTAGTTTTGATCTTGAATCTTGATTTGCGAATTTGATGGACTTGATCTCGACTTGCACTTGGATTCAAGGGCTTTTGAACTTGTTCTTGAATCTTGTGGTCTTGATCTTGAATCTTGATGAACTAATCTTAAATGCTTGAATTTGTAGAAAAATTTGTGGCATTTGATCCACGAGCTCTCTGTTACTTTTTGTTAAATTGTTGGTCCTTTTCTGAATTATTGAGACTCCTATTTATAGTTGTGAAAAGGGGAGAGTCATGGTAAAGATGAACTTTTTTTGACCAATCAGATTCAAGTGACATGACGTCTTTCATGGGTTTTTGATTTCACTAAGTCCGTATATATTCGGACGTAAATAATTAATCCACAACATATATTTTAGGACTAATATATTTTGAATTTAATATAATTTGAATTTCATACGGATTTAAACTTAATAAAATTTAATTGCCCACAAATACCCCTACTTCAAAACTGATCGAGTGTATACTTTAGAGACTAGACTTGAAGTATGATTATTTAAACATGCTTCCTTCGTGTTGAACCATGCAGTTTGCATATTGATATAGCCTATAAAAATTCTCTCTTTTTTTATTCCAATTTGTTTCATGAATTTCTACACGTAAGATCCATTGGTGAGACATGATATCCAACACTATTAATGAATTTCTTAATGATGTTCACTTCTACTAGGATATCTTGACTTTGTCCAACTTCAAATAGATTTTGAATTTTTTTTTCACCGCCTTAATTAATCAAGAATAAAACACTTTCAATTTGAATTCATCCTCTAATTTGAATTTATATTGAAGAAGAAAACAACTTCTAATTTTATATTGGAGATGGAAACTCTTCCAATTTGAATTTATATTGGAGATGAAAACTTTTTCAATTTGGATTTATATTGGAGAAAAAAAACATTCATCGTTTTGAATTTATATTCGAGAAGGAAACAACCTTCAATTTAAATTTGTATTGGAGATGAAACTTCTTCCAATTTGAATTTATATTGAAGAAGGAAATTACCTCCAATTTGAATTTATATTGGGCATGAAAACTCTTTCAATTTGAATTTATATTGAAGAAGGAAACAACCATCTTACAACTCTATAAAAGGATATAGGTTCCCCACTTTTTCAATATCAATTTTGAAGTTTTTAAGCCATGAATAATGTTGAGGTAATTTCTTTTCCATCTACTTTTCTTTTAATTTTGATCACTTTTTTTCAGCCCAGCATGTTAGTGGTAGAAAATTTATATCTCATTGTAGAAATATTAAAATCATGAACCATTTAATACTCCAGAAACTATACTTCGAGATGTACAACATATCCAAAATTCAGCTTTAAATTTCAATATAATTCTCATTAAATTCCTTCAATATAATTCTTGATAATTTTTTAAAATTAGCCCTGAATTTTATCATGTCAAAAATTTCAGATCTGGGCATCTTTATTAAAACTTTCATATCTTGAAACAGAAATAACGATATCGCAAGCCGCTTAATTCTTATGAAACTAGACACAATGATCTATAGCACATCCAAAATTCATAATATAATACCTTTGAGATTTTTTAGGTGTTATCTCAAAATCAGCATTGAGTTTTGATGCACCAACAATTTTAGATTTGTGTGATGACACTAAAAAATTTATATCTCAATGTGAAAGTATCTAAATCATGATCCGCTTGATTCTATAGATGTATAAAACATGCATATATAACATATTTAAGATTTGAATTTTAACACATTTTTCTAGATGAATTTTTGAAGTCGATCCAATATTCTGTTTGGCAGAGAATTCCAGACTTGCATCACTGTACCAAATAATTTATATTTGGATGTGGGATCATCACCACCAAAGGGCGTTTTAATTACTATAAACTAGATTCTAAGGGATTCATTCTTATCAAAGAATCTTGTCTCAATCCAAGTTGATGATCTACGACTTTCAAGGTCGCAATGCTCTGACAGGTAACATCTCTTCTATTTGTGTTTTTACTTTCTTTCTTATTTTTTCTTTTTTTTGTAAGGTTGAAAAAAATAGCAATATGCAACAATCCGCTTAAGGTGCGAGAGTTTAAATTCCCCTCCGTCACCTTAAGAATCGATCAATTTTGCTTCAAGATGATGGCTACGAAACAATCGATTTAAGGTGCGAGAGTTTAACTTCTCCTCCGTAACCTTAAGACCTGAAAAATTTTGCTTCAAGATGGTCGCTATGCAACAATAGGCTTAAGGTGCAAGAGTTTAACTTCGCCTCTGTGACCTTAAGATTTGACTAATTTTGCTTTAAGATGGTGGCTATGCAACAATCGCCTTAAGGTGTGAGAGTTTAACTTCGCTCCGTCACCTTAAGACCCGACCAATTTTGCTTCAAGGTGGTGGCTACGCAACAATCGACTTAAGGTGCGAGATTTTAACCTCGCCTCCTTCACCTTAAGACCCGACCAATTTTGCTTTAAGATGGTGCCTTTTTACCGATGTACTTATTCAATGGTCTTCTTTAAGTATGAGACCTTTCATCAATACACTTATGCAATAGTATTATTTAAGCATAATCCCTTTCATTGATGCACTTATGCAATGGTCTTCTTTAAGCATGTGCCCTTTCATCGATGCACTTATACGATGGTCTTCTTTAAGTATGAGCCCTTTCATCGATGCACTTATGCAATAGTATTCTTTAAGTATGGGCCCTTTCACTGATACACTTATGCAATGGTATTCTTTAAGTATGGGCCATTTCATCTATGAACTTATGCAACAGTCTTCTTTAAGTATGGGTTTTTTCATCGATGAACTTATACAGTGGTCTTCTTTAAGTATGGACCCTTTCACCGATGCATTTATGCAACAGTCTTCTTTAATTATAGATCCTTACATAACAAATCCGTCAAAATGTCGGCTTAAGGTACAAAGAGGCAAACATTGTCCACCTTAAGACATGAAAATTTGAGATCCTTTTAAGGATGAATCCGTGAAGAGTCCAACTTAAGGTAAAAGAGACGAATCTTGTCCACCTTATGGCATGGAATTTGTGAGGTCCTTTTGAGGATGAACCTGTGAGAAGCCAACTTAAGGTGCAAAGGAATAAATCTTGTCCAGCTTAAGGCATGATAATTTTGATATTCTTTTAAGAATAGATCCATGAACTTGCAGATTTTAATATGGAGAATTTGAAAGTCCAACATGAAGACTTAATGAATCAGAAGACTTCAACTTATGTGAACGAATCTCATATTTCGTTAGAGTTTGGCCCGTTGAGCATAAGTCTAAAATTTAATTGCAGTATATGCAGACACAACTTTCATATGGCAGATCAAGAGGGAACATTTATTTTTTTGACACTCATGTATCTGAACTCAGAATGAAATTCCAAGTGCCTACGTACCTCAATAAAGAGGATCAAGTCACAATGCAATTCTGAACTGAGTGTTTTTTTTTACGTCTAACTTTTGCCTAGCTGCCTTTTTCGAGGTTTTCATCCTAGCGAGCTTTTTTTAGCCGTACATAATTTGTACTCTTGCGAACTAGAAGTGTACATGAAATTTGTACTCGTGCCTTAAGGAGTGTTTCAACTTGAAGATTTTGCTCAAATTTAAAGAGCTTGGTGACATACAGTTTAGACTCATGTTTCAAAGAGCATTTAGACTTGAAGAGTGAGCTCGAATTTAAAGATCTTAGTGACATACAGTTTAGGCTTGTGTTTTGAGGAGTATTTTGACTTGACTACTTAACTCAAATTTGAAGAACTTGGTGATATACAGTTTAGGCTCACGTTTTAAGGAGCATTTAGATTTGAAGAGTTAGCTCGAATTTAAGGATTTTAGTGACCTACAAGTTAGGCTAGTGTTTCGAGGAGTATTTTGACTTGAATACTTAGATCAAATTTGAGGCTCGTATTTCAAGAAGCATTTCAGCTTGAAGATTTTGCTCAAATTTGTAGAGCTTCTTGACATGTAGTTTACGCTTGTGCTTTCAGGAGAAATTTAACTTGCAGTTTAGACTCGTACGTTGAGGAGTTTTATAACTTACAGTTTAAGCTCATGCATTGAGGAGTATTATAACTTGTAGTTTAGACTCATGCATTAAGGAGTTTTGTAACCTGCAGTTTAAGCTTATGCATTGAGGAGCGTTGAGACATAAATAGTCTTTTCGAATTCATCTTTGGGTGTAAACTTGCCCCCACTATGAAGGTCTTCTATATCTTTAACTTCGTGAAGCTCAAGGATAAGCATCTGTTGATCTCCTCTTACAGTTATGCTTAATTTCATATCATGCGCATGAGTTACCAACTATTCAATTGTATTAGATTTTAATCCTTGCAAGATGTAGCAAAGACCCCAATTTATACTTAGCATACCACTAAAGACCTCTTATACATAACCCCATAAAATATAAGATCAATATTGGTCAAGCCATATACATTGTGTATCATTGACAATACCCTGATACAAAACCCTTACATGTATAATATCAGAACTGATCAAACCATATACATTGCGTATTAATGTATATGGTGCATAAATAACATCAGATCTGACAAGAAAAAATGAACATTATCTCTATGCATTAAATATTTGTATATAATAATGTATAATATTGCGTATAATCGAAAAAAATAAATCGCCACAACTTTTGAAAGTCACAGTCTTGGTGATACTCCATTTTCTTCCCATGCTTGAAAATTTTGCAATTGATTTTCTTGAGCTTTAGTTTTATGAGAAATTTCCTTCAACTTCTTCATCTTAGTTGAGTCGTTTCAGTATTTCAATCTGTAAATTTTTGAAGTCGGTAAAGCTGAAATCTAACCGTAGATTTTTGATTTAGTAAAGTTGATAAAGTTAAGAAATTAAATAAACCTTTAAAATAAATTGAAGAAGATGATGAAGTTGAACAATTTGATAAGATATAATTTGAAATTTAAAACTAGAAACCATCAGATAGTGTTAGCATGATTTGAGGCACATAATGAGGAGCATTAACCGATCTGTGAGGCGTGGATTTGTTATGTATAAGGATTTTGTAGAGAGAGAGTATAAAAATAAGATATTTGTAATTAATTTGGAATATTTGTGATCATTTTTGCCAAATGAGATTTTATGTAATAAATAAAACTTAATATGTTTATTTATGTAAATTTTAGTTTTATTTATAGAAAAAAAAAAAGAGCAATAATCTATTGCCTTTGATTGTGAAATGGTTGTTGGACAAACAAAATTTCAAGACCGAGAAAATAAATAATCAGGACAAGAAAAATATTGCAACAATCATTTTATTGATTTCAATAAGTGAGTGTTACAATCTCTATGAATCCTCTGATTCGCCTTTTCAAATATAAATTTAAGGGCTTCGAGCTTGATCTTGAATTTGAACTTGATTTGTAAACTAGATAGATTTGATCTTGCCTTGTGCTTGAATCCAAGGGTTGTGGAGCTTGTTCTTGAATCTTGCGGTCTTGATCGTGAATCTTGATTTGTGTATTTAATGGACTTGATCTCGACTTGTACTTGGATTCAAGGGGCTTTGATCTTGTTCTTGAATCTTGTGGTCTTAATCTTGATGAACTGATCTTGAATGCTTGAATTTGGAGAGAAATCTCTGGCATTTGATCCACAAGCTACCTCTTTCTTCTTGCTAAATTATTGGTCCTTTTCTGAATTATGAGACTCCTATTTATAGTTGTGGAAAGGGGAGAGTCATGGTGAAGATGAACTTCTTTTGACCAATCAGATTCAAGTGACATGACGCTTTTCATGAGCTTTTAATTTCACTAGGCCAGCTGCATCATTTTAATACGTGTCATGGTCCTATTGGCTCCTTCACTTAACTTGGCATGCCACGTCATTCGACACATAACACTCATTTGGTCCTCCAGAATATGACAATATTTTAGACTTAGCAAAGTGGGCTCATCATTTGTAGCCCAAATCAATGGGCTTGCCCAATAAATATTAAACTTTATTTAAATCCATACATGTTTGAACTTAATAATTAATCCAATTATATTAGTCTGCAATATTTATTAAGGACTAATATATTTTGAATTTAATATAATTCAAATTTCGTACGAATTTAAATTTAATAAAATTTCATCCCGACAATGATCCCTCAAAAATCTAACACTAATAAGCTTCCCTTGTAACATTTAAAGCTAGGATTCAGAGAAAGGTATAATGACAAATATTTTGATAGATTATGTATGTCTTTAATTTAAATTATAAAATTCAAAAATATTTCTATATTTAATCAGCAGACAATCTAATCAAATTTGCTTGGCCATAATGAATTTGATTCAATAGTTGTAACTGAATTCGCCCCACATGATCCAACCTCCCAACCTCGTCTTGTTTTAGTTAAGGAAGTGCTATTTTGGGGTAAAACGTTCCTATTAAAGGAGATTTTATATTTAAAATTTGAATTCGAAATTTCTCACTAAAAATAAAAAAAATACTCGTCACTTTACCATAATATGGTTAATTGAGTTGCATTTTAATGTGAGAATCTAAATATAACATGTAAAAGGGAGGAACATGTAAAAGGGAGGAAGAAGAAGCCAAAAGAGCCAAAAGCAATTCATACATTGCTACCCTCCAGGATTATCCTTTCTAGCTACTTTCAAAGTTGGAACATAATTATTTTCTCTTCGATTTTTAAGAGGTGTGAATGAAAAATGAATAGGTATTTCTTCGAAAAGACATCAAGAGAAATGATGCAATTTGAATAGGCACCTTTTCCGGTTGAATGATTATAATCTTTTCAATGAGTTCTGACTTTTTTGAAGAGTTGCACCTTTTCCAAAGAGATGCATCTTTATGAAGGGATGCACCTTTCTGAACCATTGTTTCTTTGCATGAAGCAACACCTTGATGACTATAAATACATAAATTTTTCCTCAGGTAAAAGATAATTTTTGAGTAGAAAAACAATTTTTTCTTCTAAAAACTGTCGTGTGATCATCAAATCGTTGAATGTGTTCGAAGTTTTTGAAAATTTGTGGTACCACTACTTTTTAAAAAGAGAATCATTTTATCTTGGGAGGAAAGATTTCATAACCTTGAGTACTTGAGGGGAATAAATTACTTAAGGACACACCGCGCATTCGGTGGATTTGATTCTATAAATTTTTGCTTCATATTCTTTCTTAAAGTTAATAAACACTTCGTTTTGATAGTTCATTTGATTATTCATTTGGAGTTGTGTTTGAAGTTGTTGTAACTTCATTATAATTCTTGAAAATTTTCTTAAACTTAGTATTGAAGTTTGGATTGAAACATACAAATTTTTATGCCAGAATAACATTTTATACAAATAGTTGATAGTACTGATATGCCCTTTTACTAAGCTTTAGTTTGTCATTTTTGGCACTTCTTAAATTATATTCACTCTTAAGAAAATTAAAACAGTGATGAATATAATGGTCTTTCACATTTTTGTGTCGACTTACTTTTTGTTATATATATGGTGCTATTTGCTTGCTGTTGATAATGAACTTTTAGCTTCGAAAAAATTAAATGGCATCTAATGATTAGTAGAATTAACTGTGTTTTGTTTGAAGTGATTCTTGGAATTAGAATCTAATTAGTTTGGTAGAATATATTCGACATAGAGCCATATGTCCTATTAATGAGCTTGAATGGTTTTTTAATGATATCATTCTTTAGGGATTTTGAATCCAACTCTAAGCTAATCACGTTGGTGTGTTATAACTGTTGTATTTCAATGTTTTCGGGTATAAGAATCTGTAATTTGACACAATAACTTCAACACTAGTTCAAGTTTAAAACAAGAACACTATGAAGTACAACAACACCCTCAATACAAGATCAAAGTGATCTTTCTAAGAAGTGTGTTTTATTTTTTCAGAAATTAAGATAAACAAAATGTAAAGCCAAGTCCCCCAACTTCACGGAGTGTCCTTAAGGAATAATTCCCCTCACTGTACCCGAGGTTTTGGAATCTTCCTCCGAGGATAAAATGGCTTTCAATCCAACTATAGTGGTACCTCAAATAATTGGATTCGTCGAACGCACTCACCGATTTGATTGATCACAAGGAATGTTTTGAAGATAAGAAGAGTTTGTATTTCAAAAAATTTTCCATTCAAAACCTGTGGATAAATGCAGGTTTATATAGCCATCAAGTGCCAATTCCGAAAGGTGGCAATGGTTCATCCAAAAATGTGTATCCTTTGGAAGAGTTATGTCTTTTCATTCGAAACATTGTGTCTTTTTCTGAAAGACACGACTATCTGAACAGTCTCTTTTTTTTTTAAAATAATATGTCTTTTCATAAAAGATTGTGTCCTTCCATTTTTCATTCACACCAATTGAACCCAACAATCCCCCACATGAATGGGGAATGACTATTCTTTGTAAAACTTTATGGACAAATATGTGATCATCAAGAAAAGACTGATTGCATCTGGATAAGTGGGTTTTCCTTTTAACTTTTTGTAGTGAACATGTACCGGATGCACTCGATCAATCAGTAGATTTGATATCTTTGAACCGTCGAGCTTTAACGTACACCTAGACAACATATGTCACACAACCATCCTTTTACCATTTATGGTTCTCACGGTTTTATTCTTTTCAGCCATGAACACGTTTCGGTTTCATGAGAGCTTAGAGAATAGGCCTTTACTAACATTTTCCTTGAAACGGCTTCCACTTTTCCCTCACATAAGTGATTTCTAAACGTTCAATCTTATAGATTAAACTATTTGGTCAAATATTCCAAATTTAGATAATCATTAAAAGACTTTTAACCTTAAGTCTTATCCTTGTTTACTAAACATTGTCTACATCATGAGAATGAGTTGGTATTTTGACAATGTTGAACCTGTCAAACACAACTTTGTTTGATCTCCTTGAACCTAGCTCTTGGGATCTCCAGTCTGCTAGGTAGAGTTACCGTTGTGCTGACTTGTCCTAGGCCTTAAACCCATTCCCTTGGATGTTCTCTCAACTCCTTCTCTAGATAGGCCTTTTGTAAGTGGATCTGACACATTATTCTTTAACTTTACATAGTCAATAGTGATAATTTCACTAGAGAGAAGTTCTCTAACGGTATTATATCTTCGTCTTATGTGAAGAGATTTACCGTTGTACATCATGCTCCCTGCCCTACCTATCGCCGCTTGACTATCATAGTGTATACATTCTGGTGCCACTGGTTTGGGCCAATAAGGAGTATCTTCCAAGAAATTCCGGAGCCATTCTGCTTCTTCACCGGCTTTATCCAATGCGATAAATTCAAATTCTATTGTAGAGAGAGCAATACAAGTCCGTTTGGATGATTTTCAAGAGACAGCTCCTCCACCGATAATAAATACATATCCACTCGTGGATTTTAATTCGTTCGATCCGGTGATCTAATTTGCATCACTATATCTTTCAAGTACCACAAGATATTTATTATATTGCAAAGTGTAGTTTTGAGTGTATTTAAGATACCCCAAAACTCTTTTCATTTTCATCTAATGAGTTTAATTAGGATTACTTGTGTACCGACTCAACTTACTAATAACGCATTCTATGTCTGGTCGTGTACAGTTCATTATATACATTAAACATCCCAGTACTCTTGTGTACTCCAATTGTAAGTCACTTTCACCTTCATTCTTTTGAAGTGAAAAGCTCACATCCAATAGAGTCTTGGCAATACCAAATTTCATATACTTGACTTTATCAAGTACCTTTTCGATGTAATAAGACTGTGATAATGCCAACCCTTGTGGAGTTCTATGGATTCTTATCCCTAAGATCACATCTGCAACTCCAAGGTTTTTCATATTAAACTTGCCTTTGAGCATTCGTTTCATTTCATTTATGTCTGAAATGTCTCTATTGATAATCAACATATCATCCACATATAAACACACAATGACTTGGTGATTTGGAGTGTCTTTAATATAAACACATTTATCACATTCATTAATTTTGAATCTGTTTGCCAACATGGTTTGGTCAAACTTTGCATACCATTGCTTAGGTTCTTGTTTAGTCCATAAAGTGACTTAACAAGTTTGCACACCTTATTTTCTTTTTCTGGAACCACAAAACCCTCAGGTTGTTCCATGTAAATTTCTTCCTCCAATTTTCTATTTAGGAATATGATTTTCACATCCATTTGATGGATTTTAAGATCATATACCACCGCCAAGGCAATTAACATTCGAATCGACGTTATCCTTCTTATCAGTGAGTATGTATCAAAGTAATCAAGGCCTTCTTTTTGTTTGAAGCCTTTTACTGTAAGTCTTGTCTTGTATTTGTCAATAGTACTATCCACTTTTATTTTTATTTTGAAGATCCATTTAGATCCTAAAGGTTTGTTTCCTGGAGGAAGATCAACCAACTCCCACGTATGGTTGCTTAAGGTTGAATCAATCTCACTATTGACTGCCTTCCAAAAGGATGAGTCCAAAGACACCATCACTTATTTAAATGTTTGAGGCTCATTTTCTAAGAGAAATATTACAAAATTCGATCCAAACAAAGTTGACGTTGTTTGACGTGTACTACGTCTCAGATTCTAATCGTTATGTACATCCTCACTTGGTTCATCTCGAGGTCGTTTAGACCCTCCAATAGACTGTTCATGTCTAGTTTTATACGGGTAAATACTTTCAAAGAATTCAGCATTATCTGAATCAATTACCGTATTTTCATTAATATTCGGATGTTCGGCTTTATTAACCAAAAATCGATATAATTTACTATTTTTAGCATTCCTATGAACACGCAGTCCACCGTCTTAGGTCCTATCTTAACCCTTTTTGGTATCGGAACTTGGACCTTTGCTAGACACTCCCACACTTTAAAATATTTAAAGTTGAGTTTCCTTTCTTTCTATTTTTCATAAGAAATTGATTGTGTCTTACTATGGAAAACTCTATTGAGTATACGGTTAGTTGTAATGATAGCCCCCCCTGAGTTTTGCAGTAAACCTGAACTTATAAGTAAGGCATTCATCATTTCCTTCAAAGTATGGTTTTTTCTTTTCGCAATTCCATTAGATTGAGGTGAATACGGGATCGTAGTTTGATGGATAATTCCATTCTCTACACATATTTCGACGAAAGGAGATTCATATTCTCCGCCCCTATCACTTCTTATAGTTTTGATCCTTTTCTCTAACTGATTTTCAACTTCAATTTTGTATCGCCTAAATGCATCTATTGCTTTATCCTTACTATTTAGAAAGTAGACACAACAATATCTAGTGCCATCGTCAATAAAAGTTATGAAATACTTTTTTCCACCACGTGATAGTGTTGACTTCATATCACAAATGTCAGTGTGGATTAAGTTTAAGGGATTGGAATTCCTTTCAATGGACTTATACAGATGCTTAGCATACTTTGATTCCACACAAGTTTGACACTTTGATTTATTGCACTCAAAGTTTGACAAAACTTCTAAGTTAATCAATTTTCGTAGTGTTTTGTAATTAACATGGCCTAGTCGCTCATGCCACAAATTGAGATACTCAAGCAAGTAAGAAGAATTTAAACTTTTATTGATTTCAACATTTATTACATTCATTTTGAATCGGCCCTCATTGAGGTAGCCTTTTCCTACATACACTTCTTCTTTACTAAGTATAATTTTTTCAGAAACAAATACATATTTGAATTTGTTCTTGTCTAGAAGTGAAATAGAAATCAAGTTCTTTCGCAACTCAGGAACATACAAGACATTGTTAAGTGTGAACACTTTGCTGGAAGTCATCTTCAAGAACACTTTTCCTTTTTCCTTCACTTTTGCAGTAGCGGAGTTTGCCATGTAGATATTTTTTTCTACTAGAGCTGGAGCGAACGTCGAAAATAACTCCTTGTTAGCACAAACATGGTGGGTGGCACCAGAATCCATCCACCATTCGTGAGGATTTCCCAGCAAGTTGCATTCGGAAAGCATATCACACATATCATCCATTTCTTTCTTAGACTCAGCCAGATTTGCTTGGTCCTTCTTCTTCCCTTTCTTCAGGGAACGACAATCCGTAGACTTGTGGCCAATCTTGCCACAGTTGAAGCACTTTCCCTTGAATTTCTTCTTGGGTTGATTGTTTCATTTTTATTTTTCTTTCTCTTTTTATAGTTTTTTTGGTCATCTTCTATAATGTTTTCTTCACTCATTGCAGAATTGCCTCTTGACCTTCTTTCCACAGCCCTATTATCTTTTTTAATGCGTAGTCGTACAATCAGATCTTCGACTGACATCTCCTTAAGTTTGTGTTTTAAATAGTTTTTAAAGTTTTTTCACATAGGTGGTAGCTTATCTATTATTACTACTACTTGAAACGCTTCATTCACAATTAAACCTACAATAAAGTTCATGTGAATACTAAGAATATTTTTGAATTATTCAACAATGGTATTTGTTAAAATCATACCTTTCGCTAGGAGATCATGGATGATTACTTGCAGTTCCTGTACTTGGGACACAACAGACTTGTTGTCTATCATTTTGTACTCCAGGAACATTGCAACAAAGAAATTTTTAGTTCCGGCATCCTTCGTCTTGTACTTCCGTTCTAGCGCCTTTCCATAACTCTTTTGCAGTCTTGGTTCCGCTATACTCATTGTAAAGGTCATCTTGGAGACCACTCAAAATATAATTTCTGCAAAGGAAATTTGAGTGTTTCCAAACCTCCACAATCACGAAGCGTTCTTTTTCAGAGGTTCCCTTGGGCACCTCCGGAGCTTTCTCAACCGTGAACCTTTGAAGACAGAGAGTTGTGACGTAGAAGAACATTTTCTGCTGCCATCTCTTGAAGTCAATACTCGCGAACTTTTTGGATTTCTCCACCGGTGTCATAGCTTGCGGAGCATTAGTATTACTCATCGTGGCAATGCTAGTTGCTGCCATAGTCGTTCCAGTGTCATGCATTTTACTATTAGTCGTTATTTTCCTATCACAATAAGACATAACCTTTAGTATGTCAAAATACTACTAATAAAGTTGCAGCAACTTTAAACACCTCTTGTTTCTAGTTTAACAAATGAAATTTTTATGACTTTCAATCGTCAACCGAGTGATCTTTAACTTGTGATAAAGATTTTATGTCTTCAAATCACTAGTTAAGTTCAAACGGAGTAAAAAGCTAAAAGTTTTAATCTCCAGAAATCAAGCAATACAGATTCCGAAAAAAAACTTTAGTGAAAAGAAAATTTCACCAAACAAGTAAAAAAAATAAAAAAAAATTCCAAAAATTATTCCTTTGTTGTCTTTCAACGTTTTCGGGTACAAGAATCTGTAATTTGACACAATAACTTCAACACTAGTTCAAGTTTAAAACAAGAACACTAGGAAGTACAACAACACCCTCACTACAAGATCAAAGTGATCTTTCTAAGAAGTATGTTTTATTTTTTCAGAAATTAAGATGAAACAAAAATGTAAAGACAAGTGTGTTTTGGAATCTTCCTCCTAGGGTAAAATGGATTTCAATCCAACTATAGTGGTACCTCAAATAATTAAATTCGTCGAACTCACTCAACGATTTGATTGATCACAAGGAATGTTTTAAAGATAAGAAGAGTTTGTGTTTCAGAAATCTTTTCATTCAAAACCTGTGGATCAATGCAAGTTTATATAGTCATCAAGTGCCCCTTCCGAAAGGTGGCAATGGTTCATCCGAAAAGATGTATCCTTCGGAAGAGTCATATCTTTTCATTCGAAACATTACGTCTTTTTCTGAATAGATACAACTATCTGAACAGTCACTCTTTTTCCAAAACAATATCTTTTCATAAAAGAGTGTGTCCCTTCATTTTCCATTCACAGCAATTGAACCCAACAATAACTGTTTATGACAACCAAAAGATAAATATGGAGGATAAAAATGATGAATTTGACTACTTTCATGGCATCTCTAGTCTAGTCCTATCACTTTGAAAATTATTTGCATGTACTTATCACGTATATATTGAAGGAAAGGAAAAGAGTGACAAATGCACAAGTTGATTTATTTATTTTAAGTAATACGTATACATTGACGACTTAACTTACAGAATTTCAAGTTATACAGCATAAGAAGTTTTTATATCATAAGGTCTTCTTTATCTTTTAATAAATTGTAGCAGGTAATCAGTTTTATTTTCAAGATGACAAATTTCATATTTTAAAAAGGCTTATTTATAAATATCTTTTAGTAACCTACAGTAGAAATATCTTTACATTAACGGTGTATATATTACGCACGTAAACTGATATACACTCATAATAATGAAATTAACTTTTGTAGTATTAGTGCATTTTAACTTTAAGACATGTTGCTAGAGTTGCTTATGTAAAGTATAGTTGCAATACGTGGTTCTCCCATATTGGTGGTTTAAAGACATCCTTAAAGCCATATAAGGCCAAATTTATTTAGTCTAAGTTAAGTAAGTGTACTTTCACATGCACATATTTTTAAAAATATAATAAAAAAAATATTCTATTTAATAGTTGCAACTGTTTAAAAAAATTAATTTTCTATTTTTCTTCTTATTTTTTCTAACAGCTTAAACATGTTAATTCCCTACTCAATGTTGTATTAGTCTTTCAAGTTTCAATAGGCGTTTATGTGCATCAGAATAGTGTTGTCCCATAGTTAACCAAGAAAGTAAAAACAGTGTTGTCCCATAGTTAACCAAGAAAGTAAAAACAAATTCTATGAGAGAAGTACTTTATTAGGAAAAAAGAACGGAAAGTATAACCGGATTAAGTACAAAAGTTGATTTTTTTTATTTTTTTCTAAAAAGATTCCTCGTGTCATAAATCTCCTTTCTATCTTCTTAGTGTCCGGTGTTTGAGGCGTGACTAAATTCGAATTTACATATTGTAAGATTCATTTTTACGGCTGACGATACTCCCAGCATGTTTCCATTTTCATTTTTAAGGAATTAAATCAAAGACCTTTAGCTAAGAATGAAGGAATTTCAACTATATAATCCCAGAATAGTCTATTTTGATGATTTATCTAGTTGTTTGTGCACTACCCTTATCATGTGCCAATTTTGTTCTAGAGAAAAAGAGCAATAATCTTTTGCCTTTGATTGAAATGGGTCCCTCAAAAATCTAACACTAAGGCTCCCCTTATAACATTGAAGTTGGGATTCACAGAAAGGTATAGACAAATATAATGATGAACATAGAGGAAAAGTCATCAGTTCCATTTTACCCTACAAAAACTGTAGTTTGAACTAGTAGGATATAACATACAAGTGTACTACTAACAGAACCAAGCAAAATAGAATAATCACTTTCTGTTTTTCTTTTTTAATTGTGGTATTCTTCATAAGGCGATACTATTTACACTAACTTTGTTTCTAGGGCAATAAAAATACCCTATAAAAAAAACTGAAATTAACTACTTCGTCTCACCAGCTAAATCGCTCGTAGCTAACATAATTTTTGATAATTTATTGCTAAATAAGATTGCGACGGAATTTGTTATTTAATAACATAATTTGCTGTCGGTAAATCCTACTTTTTTTTGGTAGTGTTAGTCATATATTCTTGATGCTAGCTAGTTACAATCATTTGAGAAATCTAAAGAAGTTGCTTAGTTATTTATAGGTAAATAAATTAATAAAAAAAAGGAAGTGTTTTTTTTTTCCTATTTCATCTTTGTTTTTTTGGCTTTTTATACTCTAAAGGACCGTTTTGCAAATGGTTAGAGTTATTCAGGTATTAGTAATATATGAATTAGTTATGAAAGAATCAATGCACTATCTTATACAGGTAAATCTGCTCCCTTTGATAAGGAACAATTTTGGCTAAAAACTCAAAAGTTTGACCATAAAATAAATGCTAGTCACAATTATGAACCGATGAAACTTTGGCTTGTTACTGATATTGTGAAATCTTCATCAATCAACATCAAATTAGGCTAATAATTTTTGAATTTAAATTTAAAAGAAAGTGATAAGACTAGTATCACATGTATAGTTCCTCATACATATACCTACCATCACTAATGTACATATACATTTATTATAAAGTATGGGTGTCAAACGGGCCGGGCCGGTCCAACCCAAAACCGGCCCTTCTATTTTAACCGGGTTGAGGGCCGATTAAGGGCCGGTTTTGGCGCTAGACGGGTCGGGCTGGGCCGGGCCAAACAGTAAAAAAATAAAATTCACCCTAACCCGGCCCACTTAATCCAACCCGGTCAAACCCGATTAAAAAATCGGTCAAACCCGGTCAAAAATATATAAAAAAAAAAACTTTCTTTCAATATACATTACATATACCCACCTATATACATTATAAATACGTTAAATAATATATATACACTATATATAGAGTATATACTACATTAGAATTTAAAAATATATGCAAATATACAAAATTAGTCAATTACTCATATATACGCACCATTCAATGTATATA
>NC_061121.1:25869355-25869971 GCF_002878395.1 Capsicum annuum | reverse complement strand
GACACTCATTGGGAAGCAATGCAATGAATGTTCTAGTTTGCCTCAAAGATTGGATTAGAGCGGAAAGAATAAACCAAGGAATGGAACCGGAGCCGAGCGACGAGCTGAAACTTGAAGAAATTATGACTTCACAGGAGAACTCAGCAGAATCAAGTCCAAAGCATGATTTTCCCCCCGTTGACTTCGACTATCCTATGCAAGTTCCCGTTAATAGTAACATGAATGAATTGGAAAAAATGATGCATAATTTGTAGATTTTTCATTCATGTAAATTATAAATTTGGGATCATTTTGCATCAATAAAATTCCCAAATTCATTCACTCCTTAGTCCTTGCTTTTTACATATTTAATTTAACGATTTAAAATTTTAAATTGAATTTCTAGTTTTCTACTTTAAATTAAAAAATTACTTCTAATATATTATTAATTTACTACCAAATATTATTAATTTATTATATTAAGTAGCATATGTTTTGCATATTTGTGCATATATCTTTTATAGAAGTGTATATTTAACGTATACATATGTATATATTTTATAAATTAGTATATAAGTATATCTATATATATTGTAATGTATATATAATGTAGTATATTTTATAAGTAGTAGTATAT
>NC_061121.1:25824036-25869255 GCF_002878395.1 Capsicum annuum | reverse complement strand
TAGTATATATACATTGAATGGTGCGTATACACGTG
The DNA here is from genome assembly GCF_002878395.1 of Capsicum annuum. Lineage (NCBI taxonomy): Eukaryota > Viridiplantae > Streptophyta > Magnoliopsida > Solanales > Solanaceae > Capsicum > Capsicum annuum. The sequence continues at coordinate 25,869,220 of NC_061121.1, read as the reverse complement.
TATATATCTTCTATAGAAGTGTATATTTAACGTATACATGTGTATATGTTTTATAATTTGGATATCTTCTATAGAAGTGTATATTTAACTTATAAATGTGTATATGTTTTATAAATTAGTATATAAGTATATCTATATATATTGTAATGTATATATATTGTAGTATATTTTATAAGTGGTAGTGTATATACATTGAATAATGCGTATACACGTGTATATATCTTCTATAGAAGTGTATATTTAACATATACATGTGTATATGTTTTATAAATTAGTATATACGTATATCTATATATATATTGTAATGTATATATATTGTAGTATATTTTATAAGTGGTAGTATATATACATTGAATAATGCGTATACACGTGTATATATCTTCTATAGAAGTGTCTATTTAGCGTATACATGTGTATATATTTTATAAATTAATATATAAGTATATCTATATATATCGTAATGTATATATATTGTAATATATTTTATAAGTAGTAGTATATATACTTTGAATGGTGCATATACGCGTGTATATCTCTTCTATAGAAGTGTATATTTAACGTATACATATGAATATATTTTATAAATTAGTATATAAGTATATCTATATATATTTTAATGTATATATATTGTAGTATATTTTCTAAGTAGTAGTATATATACATTGAATGGTGTGTATACACGTGTATATATCTTCTATAGAAGTGTATATTTAACATATACATGTGTATATGTTTTATAAATTAGTATATACGTATATCTATATATATATTGTAATGTATATATATTGTAGTATATTTTATAAGTGGTAGTATATATACATTGAATAATGCGTATACACATGTATATATCTTCTATAGAAGTATATATTTAACGTATACATGAGTATATATTTTATTAATTAGTATATAACTATATCTATATATATTGTAATGTATATATATTGTAGTATATTTTATAAGTAGTAGTATATATACATTGTATGGTGCATATACACGTGTATATATCTTGTATATTTAACGTATACATGTGTATATGTTTTATGAATTAGTATATAAGTATATCTATATCTATTGTAATGTATATATATTGCAGTATACTTTATAAGTAGTAGTATATATACATTGAATGGTGCGTATATTTGAGTAATTGACTAATTGTGTATATGTGTATATATTTTTAAATTCTAATATGGTATATACTATATATATAGTGTATATATATTATTTAATGTATTTATAATGTATATAGGTGGGTATATGTAATGTCTATTGAAAGATTTTTATTTTTATTTTTTATTTTTTTGACCGGGTTTTATCGATTTTTTAACCGGGTTTGACCGAATTTTGGTGGGTTTGACCGGGTTGGGTTAAGTGGGCCGGGTAAGGGTGGGTTCTAATTTTTTTACTGTTTGGCACGTCCCTGCCCGACCCGTCTAGCGCCAAAACCGGCCCTCAACCCGGTTAAAATAGAAGGGCCGGTTCCGGATTGGCCCGGTCCAGTCCATTTGACACCCATAATATAGGCTAATTAAATATATCGATAATGCCTTAAACTTATTAGTAAATTTTATTTAGACACACAAATATACGATCTACTTCATTTGAGAATCTAAGTACATGATAAAATGTATTTATTTGACGCTTTTGACTTGATTAATTTTGGAAATACTTCTATGCATGTTGCCAAATGGAGTACTTCATCGTATGTTCAGATGCTCAAACAAAATTGGCTAAATTAGAGTATCCGAATGAAATTTACGGTAAAGTTTGAAATGTTTCGGATGTATTCCGCTAAATACATATGTAAAAACTGAGAAAAGGCCCTACGTGCATGCAGAAAGAAAATGCAACCTTCGCAATTAGTCTTTTCTATTCATTTTTCTTGTTTATTTGCCCTTTTTATCTTTGAAAGAAAAGGCCCCTTTTTTAGTCGTGTCAGTATAAACCAACTTTTTAGGAGATCATAAGTTGATTAATTTTGAGTTCCCTGTCCCTTTTGTTGGGTTCGAAATTGAGAGGGCGCCATGCGGAAGCTATTAGTTGCAAACTATAATGGCGATAATTCAGACGACAAAGAAAACAATACTAAAAACATAATATTATTATATGATTTGGCCAATTGGCTTACATATAAAACCTAATAATTAAAAACATAAAACTAATAAGAGAAAAAATCTCCCCCTGAGCGTGGCGTGACTCTTAAAGACTACATTGTGGATGCTATTGTGTTATGATATGAGAAGGGGGGTCTTCTATCTATAGATATTCAAAACATTTCCTTCAAGAAAGAGGTTAGCCAAATATGGAAAAGAATTATATTTTTCTTTCAAGTAAAGAAAAAGTAATTATGGTAACTTTTATTTTCCTTCTAATAAAAAATAAAACTTAAACATAGTAAGAAAATCAGAGCAAAAAATCTAACAAATCTCTTCTTTTTGGCTTGATTTTTTTCACTTGATCCACCTTCTTCTTGTGCATGATTTTTCGTTCTTCATATATATTCTTCATATATCACTGCTGTTTGACATGCTTTAAAAATTTAAGCTTTTTAGGTTAAAAATATATAAGCCCTTTCAGGTTAAAAACATTAGAGCCCTTTATAGGGTTAAAAGTAAGCTTTTTTTTTTTTTTCCAAATATATGACAGCAGGATTGAAAACTATCCTCAATTGAACCATCTGATCTTTGAACCATTGACTCTGATACCACTTGTTGGGTTCGATATCGAGAGGGCGTCATGCGAAAGCTTAAAGTTTGCAAACCTTGAGACAATAAATTAGACGACAAAGAAAACAATACTAAAAAGCATTAAATTATTATATATTTTAGCTAATCAGCCTACATATTATAAAACCTAATATCAAAAAACATTAAACCTATTGGGAGAAATCTCTCCCTAACCAAAGACTCTTTAAAGACTACATTGTGGATGCTATTGTGTTATGGTATGAGAAGGGGGGTCTTCTATTTATAGATATTCAAAACCTTTCCTCCAAGAAAGAAGTTAGCCAAATATGGAAAAAAATTATATTTTTTCTTTCAGAAAAAGTAAAAGTAATTATGGTAACTTTTATTTCCCTTCTAATAAAAAATAAAACTTAAACATAGTAAAAAAATCAGGGCAAAAACTCTAACACCTTTTCAGTACAAGTTTTATATATTTTTCTCTTTAATTTTATGTTAATTACACTTGATCACTTTTTTTTGCAAAGGCACGCTCTTGTAAAAGACAAAGGGGTTTTGGAGAATCCTATGCCTAGCTCCCTATAATAATATCAACAACAATAGTGTACCAAATATGATTCCACAAATAAGGTTTGAGAAAGGCGAAGTGTATGCAGACCTTACTCTACCTTGTGTATCAGGTATTATTGTTAAAGATTGTGTTTTAATAAATTTTAAAACAAATACATTGGTTAAAGATTTTTAGAGTTATGTTTCGATTAATTTTGAAAAAAATGCATCAGTTAAAAGTTTTGAGTTACAACGAACATGAATTTGACAAATTCATTCTTCTTTAAGTTTTACGTTTTAGGTTCTTGAAAGAAAGTTATCTTTTGTTTTAAAGTATTCATGAACCTATTATCTATTAATTAATTAATACTTTTTTCTTGCATGAAATTTTTATCCTATAAATAATGTTTCTTTTTTTTTTTTTTTGAAAAGACAAACACTTAAAAAATACTTTTCCCTTGAAAAATATTTGAGAGACATTGATCAAATGATGAGATCACCACTTCAAGAATAGAAGAGCAACTTTCTTGAATGCTACTTGTCTTGTGGCTTAATTGAATCCCGAAGATAGAGTTGTTACTAGTTCTTTCGTTTTCTCGTGGGAGAGACTCCAACTATCTTCAAGAAGCATAATATCGTGCCTCTAAGTTAAACAACTTTTATTTTGAATTTCTTGTACAATTATCATTATTGTTCTAATAATTTGAAGATAGTTGTGTCAATGACTTCTGCATCAATATCAAATAGTATTCCATATTTGCCTATCCTAATTTTAAAATATTTGATGGCAAAGACTTTCCTAGATGGCATAAAAAGATGAAATTCTTTTTAAGATGATTAAAGTTGGCATATGTTATTGAAGAACCTTGTCCTAATGCTTCTAGTTCTGAGGTAGCATCTAACGAGTTTACGTTGATTAAAGAATAAATTGCCAAGTGACAATATGATGATTATTTGTGAAAGAATTAGATTCTTGGAGGAATGTTCAATAAATATTATGATCAATATTATGTTAAATGCAAATTCGCTAAAGAGATATGAGACACTCTTCAAGCTATTTATTTAGTAGAAGATTCGAGTTCCAAGAAATTTCTCGTTTCAAATTATATGGAGTTCAAAATAGTTGATGACAAATCAATCATTGAACAAGTGTAAGAATTTCAATTTATAGCTAATAAAATTGCTATATTTGGAATTGCTATTGATGAAAACTTTCATGTTGGTGCTATTGTATCAAAACTTCCTCCATCTTGGAAAGAGTATCGAAGCAAACTCTTACACAAAAAGAAATATTTGACTCTTGAACAATTGTTGCAACAGTTGCAAGTTGAACAAGAGACACGATATTGTGACAATAATATTTTGAAGGAACCTTTCATGAAAGCTCATATGAATGAAGAAAAATCAACCAAGAAGGAACCTGAAAATAAGAACTTTTCAAAGGCAAAGAAGACTAAATTTCAAGTGTAATGGTGTCAATTTTAAATCTAGTTAATGCTATCATTGTCACAAAGTTGATCACTATGCGCGTGATTGTAGAATTCTCAACGCCAAAAAGAAGAAATAAAAAGCAAATAAAAATAAAAAAGATGATGTTGTGGCAATGGTCACAAAAGCATTTGGAGTGGAAGATCAAATGGAATGGTGGATAGATACCGGCACAACTTGTCATATATCAGGTAACCGAAATTCTTTCAAGATTTATAAATTAGTGGGGGACGGTAAAATTTTATATATGGGAAACTCCTCCTCTACTGAAGTTGTGGAAAAAGGAACTGTTGAATTGAAATTTACTTTCGGAAAGATAGTTACATTAATGGACGTATTACATATTCCTAATATTCGAAAGAACTTAGTGTCAGGTATGCTTCTTTCGAAGCATGGTTTAAAAATAATTTTCAAGTTGGATAAGTTTATTTTATCTAAAAACGACATATTTGTTGAAAAAGGTTATGTTGCAAATAGGATGTTTAAACTTAATATTGAAAATGAAAATATTTCTTCTTATATTGTGGAGTCTCTGGACTTATGACATGAACGTCTTGGACATTTAAATTTTAGATCCACTCAACTTATGGTGAATAATGAATTAATCAAAGATTGTGGAAAGAATCATACTAATAAGTGTCTTACTTGTAGTAAATACAAGATTACAAAGACGCCCTTTAAGACAGTTGAATGAACTTCCATACTTTTATAATTAATACACACTGATATTTATGAGATGGATTGTTTGTCACATCATGGAAGGAGGTATTTTATCACTTTTTTCGATGACTACTCAAGATATACCTGTTTATTAATTGAAAATAAAAGATGAATTATTTGAAACTTTCAAAACATATAAAGCAGAGGTTGAAAATAAATTTTGTTTAAAAATTAAATCAATTAGGTCTGATAGAGGGTGGAGAGTACTTAAAGTCATATTTTATTAATTTTTGTGAAAAAGAAGGCATTAAAAAACAATTGACCATGTCTTATACATCACAATAAAATGGTATAGCAGAAAAAAATATGACTTTCATAGAAATGGTTAATTCTATGCTTTATGGATCTGGTATGTCTAAAAATATGTGGACTGAAGCCTTACTTTCAGCATGTCATAATTTGAATAGATTTACTTTCAGGAATTATGATGCATCTCCATATGAACTTTGAAATAATTGAAAGCCAAATATAAATTATTTTAAAGTATGGGGTTGTTTGGCTCATGTTCGATTATCAGATCGACATTTTACTAAGATTGGCTATAGAGGAGTAGATTGTGTGTTTATTGGTTATTCACAAACCAGTAAGACTTATAGATTTTTAAATCTTGACATCCCAAGTCCTCACACAATTATTGAATCTTTATATGCTAACTTTTTTGAGCATATATTTTCAAAGAAAAAAAGATTCTTTTGAACAAGATGCAAGTACTTTTATTTCTCCTCTTAAAAGAAAAATAGTTGAGTCACCAAAAGAAAGTCAACCAAGACGTAGTTCAAGATCAACCAAACCAAAGAACTTTGGACCTGATTTTCAAGCTTATTTGGTTGAAAAAGAACCTAAAAGTTATGTTGAAGCTATGTCTTCATATGATGCTCCTTTTTGGCACGAAGTCATTAATGATGAAATACATTCTACACAATCTAATAATAGGTGGATATTATCAGATCTTCTTTCAGAATGTAAATCAATTGATTGGCGATGGATTTTTAAGAAGAAAATAAAATTCGATGGTACTTTAGATAAGTACAAAACCCGCTTGGTAGCTAATGGTTTTACTCAATTGAAAGATACTGATTATTTTGATACTTTTTTACCTGTAGCTCGAATGACCTATATTCATTTCCTGATTGCTTCAGCAATAATTCATGGTCTTGTGATTCATCAGATGGATGTAAAGACTGCATTCCTAAATGAAGATCTAGATGAAGAAATCTACATGAAACAACCATAAAGATTTGTCAATCCTGGTCAAGAACGTAAAGTTTGTAAGCTTCTTAAATCTCTTTGTGGACTAAAACAAGCTCCAAAATAATGGCACGATAAATTTAGAAAAGTTATGATTTCTAATGACAACTCAATCAATGATGAAAAGATCTGCATATTTAGTAAATATCAAAAAAATTCTAGTGTTATAATATGTCTTTATGTATATGACATGTTGATCTTTGGAATTGATATCGAAAGAGTCAAAGAAACAAAATATTTTCTTATTTCTCAGTTTGAAATGAAAGATCTTGGAGAAGCCGATGTAATTTTAGGCATCAAAACTGTAAGATCAACAAATGATTTGAATCTTACTCAATTAATTTATTTTGAGAAGGTTCTAAAGAACTTTGGTCATTTTGACGACAAGCCAGCTCCTACACCATTTGATCTTAGCATCAAACTAGTGCAAAACTATGGTGATACTCTTGATCAATTGACATATTCTCAAATTGTTGGAAGTCTTATGTATGCCATACATTGTACCAGGCCAGATATTGGTTATGCAGTAAAAACTTTGAGCAAGTTTACTTGTAGCCTTGGAGTGCCTTAATTCGTGGTTGAAGGTATCTGAAGGGTACAATTAATGTTGGCTTGCATTATTCTATCTTTCCAGTAGTTCTTGAAGGCTACAGTGATGCCACTTGAAATTCTGATATGAATGACTCTAAATCTATTACTGCTTGGATTTTCATTTTGATTGGAGCGTCAATATCTTGGAGACCAAAGAAGGAGACATGTATTACTCATTCAACCATGAAGTCAGAATTTATCGCTATGAGTTGTGCTGGAGAAGAAGTTTAATGACTGTGGAGTATGTTGATAGATATTCCACTATGGGATAAGTCAATACCATCTTTGACTATGTATTGTGATAATAAAACTGCTATATTTTGGGCTTCAAGTGATTGTTACAATGGCACGTCAAGACAAGTTCGTCTCAAACACAATCATGTGAGAAGATTATTGGAGGATGGGATAATATCGCTTCAATATGTGAAGTCCAAACTCAATTTAGCAGATCCTTTGTCTAAAGGATTAGGCAAGAAATTGGTGGTACAAACTTGTAATGGTATGGGAATAAAACCTATTATAGATTGATTGTACTTTATCGAAACCCTACCTAATGATGTAATCTTGGGTTCAAAAGAAAAAACAAGTAAAGTTACAATTGTGCTTACATCTATAAAAATTTTTTTTTCCCAAGAGAGTTAGTAGATGTGCATAAGTTGAGATTTTTTCTCTTGATAAATCTATAAGATCGATCTCGATTGGAGTAAATAATAATACTCTTGATAGATTTGAAAGTATTCTTACAAAAGAGAAGAATGATATTATTTTCTCTTAATAAGTCTATACACCAATTCTGGTTAGAGTGTGTAGGAACACTCTTGATAGACTTACTGATACTTTGTTGTAAAGGAGGATGAGATTAATTTCTCTTAGTGAAATTCATAGATTATTTAGTTGGAGTATGCAAAGTTACTCTTGATGAATTCACCGCACTAAGTGCGAAGTGGAGGCCGTTTCAATAAGATTTTAACTGAAAAATCTTAAAGCACTTAGCTAAAAGGATTCAGGAAACATGTTCGTAAGGTGTCAAAGGATTTTAATTTTCACCGAAACGTAGCAATACAGGTGGAGCATTTTTCTACTTCATTCAATGTACAACTTAGTTCAAGATTTATTCACTAAGTAGTCAATGGTTTAGAAAGTCTTCACTAGCTAATGATTTAAGTCCAAACACTACTAAAAAACTGCCAAAAAGCGACGGCCAGCGTTGCTTTTTTGGACAAAAGTGACGAAAAGCCGTTGCTTTTTTTTTTTTTGTCTCAAAAAGGGGCGTTGGTTTTTTGAAAACGACGGTCAGCGTCGCTTTTAGGGAAAAATTTTGAAAAAATGACGCTGTGCGTCGCTTTTTGTTCTTCATGTGAAGAACACATGATGAACAAAAAACGACGCATAGCGTCGCTTTATTGAAGGAGAAAATTTAAAAATAAATTAAAAAAAACGACATTGTCCGTCGTATTTTGAGGGAAAAAAATTTATTATGAAGACAAAAAGTGACGTTGATCGTCGCTTTTTGTTCTTCATAATGAAGAAAAAAACGACGTTGGCCGTCGCTTTTTGTTCTTCATAATGAAGACAAAAAGTGACGTTGGCCGTCGTTTTTTTAAAATTTATTTTAAAAAAATTCAAAAAAGCGACAAACAAAAGGGACCATTGTCCGTCGCTTTTTTGCATTTTTTTGGATGCAAAAATCAGAATTTTTGCATCCCACCTGCCACATAAAAATGCAATTCAATATATATAGCCTCAAGCAACAAACATTTCTAAACTAATCATACAAGCCACTATATTATCAAAACATTTAAGTAATTCAAATCAACACTCCTTAAACAACCAAATCCAAAATACAAGACACTTAATAATTAATCCAACAACCACCAAAATATTAAACAATCCTAAAGTTTTTTCATTGGAGTCTACAGATGTCCGAGATTTATTTTTAGCAGTTGACTTTGAACTCTTTAAGGACGAGGTCAATCAACGTCACCAACGGATGTCATCTGTATGCAAGTTTACATCAAAACATATAAAAATCAAGTCATTAGTTCATATGTCATGCGACTACAATTAATATTTTCAAGTTAGTAGTACACATTTTAAGATACTACACTCAAAACCATTTTCAGATATCTAATTCACATTTTTTTTGAATCTTCATTTTCAAATATCTAATTGACATTTTATTTCACTATAATTAACCATTTTCAATTAACTAGTAGACATTTCAAGTAGCTACACAACCATTTTCAAGTCACTACTACACGTTTAAGTTACTATACTTGACCATTTTCAAAAAACTTGTTCACATTGCAAGTCACCACACTTAAAATATTTTCGAGTCACTAGTACACATTTTAAATCACTACACTTAACTATTTTCAATTAACTAAATCACTTTTCAAGTCAATATACTTAATCATTTTCAAGTAACTACACTTTATTATTTTAAAGTTATTAGTACAATTTCAAGTGACTACACTTAACCATTTTCAAGCATCAAGTTCACAATTTCAAATAAATACACTTAACCGTTTTCAAGTCACAAGTTCACAATTTCAAGTAACTACACTTAATCGTTTTCAAGTCATTACAATTAATAATTTTCAAATAACTTATTCACTAGTACACATTTCAAGTCACTACACTAAAACCATTTTCAAATAGCTAATTAACGTTTCAAGTCACTATACTTAACTATTTTCAAGTCACCAGTGCACATTTCAAGTCACTACACTTAACCATTTTCAAATAACTAGTAGATATTTCAAGTCACTACACTTAACCATTTTCAAATAACTAGTTCATATTTCAAGTCACTACACTTAACCATTTTCAAATAATTAATTCACATTTCAATCCCTACGCTTAACCATTTTCAAGTTACTAAGTCACCAAAATTGAAGAGTATAATTTTTTTTATAAAAAATACTTCCATACTTGCACAGTTCCATAAAATAAAGTCGAGTCATGCATTTTGAATTTAAACCATATATAGAATATTCCCAACTACTCACTAAATCATTTATATCTTTAACTATTGTAGACACGTGATTTTTGACCCTCCCCGATTGTAATATATATATATTTTGATGTTAAATATTTATATTTAATCCAAAATTATTTTAATTATTAATAAAATTTTAGTTAAAAAAATAAATAACTAAATGAAGTTAATTTTAAGATATTATTTTTTTTATTTCAATTTTAAAGAAATAATACAAAAAATAAAACTAATTTTCTTTTTAAATAAATAAGTTAGTAGCTTTAATACTATTTTAATTATATTTATTTTTGTCTTTTTTTAAATATAAAAATTAATTAGTTATTAGCATTATTTTTATTATATATAATAGTAATTAACAGAAAAAAAGAAAAAAAAATTCAAAATTTAAACATAATCCTATCCTATCCTATCTAACTATTCCCCCAACTTTTTCCCCCAAGAGTCCTTAAAGACTCCCTCAACCCCCTGACAAAAAAAAAGTTACTATTATTCAATCTAGCAGACGCTGTATCAGATGAAAAATCAGAGAAAGAACCAAACAGTGAGAAAAATCAGAGAAAAACAAAGGGTGAACATCAAAGAGTAAAAAGAAAGTGAAATCCTTTTGACGCAGAGGAATTGAGTGTCGAAATAAATTTCTATTCGAATTTTCGATAACGATGTTCGAATTTCTATTTTAATTCATCATCAGGCTCTATTTCATATTTTGTATTATTTATTGTATGAGATTTTTAGTGAATTAGATTCTGTTCATAGTTATGTTGATGATTCCATAATTTAATATGTGATATTATTTATGTACTGTATTGAATTAAGAAAATATAGACGCACAACACACACCCACAAAAACAATGAGAAGAAAAATCCTCCATGGCTATTCACTCTTAATATTCACGCATTCTTATGGGGGTATAGAATAAATAACTGAGAATGAAGGGGAAGGGATCGGAAAAGAAAACTCCGGTGAGAAAGAAAGACTATTCCGTTGAGTTCTCGCAGGCATATACCAACTGCACTGCCCTTTTTCCCTCTTTTTCTTTTCCCCCTTTTCCGGCATTCACCGACGAACCAACTCGCTGGAGAAACACCATTAACAGGCGTCCAAACGCCACTATGAACCCGACGTCAGATCTTCTCCAAACCTGGCCAAATCCGCGCCACCGAGAAACGTATTGCTATTGTTTTGTTGTTGTTCCATTGAAACTCGCCAAGAAAAAAAAACAATGTTAATAACACTAATCTTTTAAAAAGAAAAATTGATTTCAGATCATGATTCTTTAAATACTTTTTCTGCACAAAGTTACGACGTTAGAGAGTGATTTTTACGACGTGAAACCAAGTCGATATCCGTGAGCATATGAAAATTTAAAACAATGGCTTTTACTAGTTAACATATAGATTATAAAAAATTAGCATAAAGTTGACTTTCTTTTGTTAAGTAATTTATGATCATTAATTAATGAAATCTGCTCATCAATTAGTTGGATTGATTAGATTTTTTTTTTTTAATCATTCTATCCAATTTATATAAATTAATTATCTTTTGAATTTTTCTTAACACTAAAAAATTATTATTATTTAATTATCTTAATAATAAGTGTATTTGTCTAATTTACAATTTATTTTCTTGAAGTGTGCTAAACGCTCCTTTAATATTTTCATCACGATTTTGTGTTTTGAGTTAGATTTCGATAATTTTGTGATTTTGCTTTGTTTCATAATATATGACTTGATACTTATATGAATTTAAAGTGATTAAATTTTTGGGAGTCATAATAAATATTAGTATAATATAGTTAATGGTTAATTTGTGTATTTATATTATTTTTTATTTTATTTTATTTTTACGTCATTGTCATTGACAAGGCCTAATAACTATTTGTTAAATTAATTTATCGCTTTAAATGAAAATTGTTTAAGTTTATTATTAAGGTTAAGTAGTACTTTGAATTGACAAATATCAAAGTTTTCAAATATTAGATAAATTTTATACACGATTAAAAATATTCATCTCGATTAAGAATGCGGTGTACGCACCTTTTGAGACATTTTGAATTGACAAATATCAAAGTTTTCAAATATTAGATAAATTTTATACACGATTAAAAATATTCATCTCGATTAAGAATGCGGTGTATGCATCTTTTGAGACATTTTAAAATTAAGGATGCAATAATGTACCTCGACAAATATTTTTCTAAAAATAATTTTTCATTAAATTGATACGACAGTTTTGGACAGATTTTAGATATTAAAAAAAATGAGTGAACTTGGGCCTTAACATAATTTAATAAATAGTTTAAGTCAAGATAAGTCAATAAAAGCGACCGTGCTACAACCACGGGACTCGAAGGGTGGCTCACACCTTTCCCTCGGCTAACAGAATTTCTTACCCATTTTCTGTTTTCGTAGACCAAATAAGAGTCATTTCCTTTTAATTAGGGATTAAAAAAGATGACTTGAAACACCAAAACTCAATTTCAAGTGAAAACTCTGTAAATAATTTAATCTCTATTCAATATCGTCACTTTAATAAGAAAAACTCTTCGACTCGACCCTCGAGTGAAAAAGGGGTGTGACAACTATCTAATATTCTGTAATTGAATTGATTAAGCTTTTATGAAGAAGACCACCTCATCAGGCCACCTATTACTACATGACAAAACTAACTAATCAAATAAAGCAGGGTTCTTGAAGTTGTTGAATTTTCAATCAAATAAAATGTCTTATTCTTGTTAGTCAGAATAAAGAATAGGAGCATATGAAATGAGGTGAAATGTGATTCCGTTGAGATGTTCTAGCTACACATTTATACATTACTCCACCAATACATAACATCACTAACAAATGAAGAATTTGTATTCATTTCATGGATGAATAACAATTAAGTCATCCAGTGCCCAGTTCAGAAAGTAACGTTAGCCAGACATGAAATCGGAATATTCAAAATAGAGAAACTCAGATCTAAGTTAACCCACATATTTAATATTCCGAAACAAGTAAAGTAGATCCGAGAACGACCTTATCGGAGACAAATTCATCATGCAATTGATATGTAAAGCATTGGAATCGAACCCTTGACACCCTTGTGGGGTTCGGTCAAAGTAGGTGATGGCGCAAATGGCATGGCTCTGCGGCGGCGAGAGGAGGGAAGGGAGAACGGAGGGTCCTCGTCGGAGAAGGAGGGGGCGACGACGGCTGGTCGCGCTGTTCGCCGGTGTTGTTGTCGTTGTTGGGTGCATGGAGGCGCGACAGGACTTGGCTCGGCGCTGGGGTTGATGGTGGTGGAGGCGTTGCTGGTTCGGTCTCTCGCCGGTGATGACGGCGGTGGGAGAGGGCTGTTGACGGCGGCATGGTAGTTGGAGGCAGCGCGGATAGACCGGAAGAGAGGGAGGGAGATCGAGATTTGGAGGGGTTTTGTAGAGAGAGAGGGGGAGAGGGGAGATAGAGAGAGAGTGTTGGAGGCGAAAGTTTTTAAAAAATGACTAGTGTTTGGGGTATTAGATTCTTAAAAGAAAATGGATGCTCGAAATCATCTCTGCCGTTACATCAATTTTGATCAACGACTGGGGTTAAAAATGGGGTTAACTCTTCAATTTTGATATATTTGTGACTAAAATTGACATGAGCTGAATTAAAATTGGCTAGATTTGAAATAAATTGGATAGAATGGACTAAAATTATAGTGACTTAGACAAAAATTGGACTACAGGATAGATTAATTGGCAAAGTAACTGTAATTTGGGCTGTTATTTAAATAATATATAAATAATGAATAATAATGATAATAAATAATAATAAAAATAATAACAAAAAAAAATAATGCTAATAATGGAAAACTAGATGATATATTTGCGAAAAATGTGAGTATGCACTGTTATGTGATTTCGATTAGGCTGTTATTTAAATTCTAGTAGAGATAATAGAAGTAAATAAATAATATATAATAATAATAAATAATGATAATAATAATAAATAATATATATGATAACAATGTTAATAATAATAAGAATAATGATGCTACACTAGATATGTATTTGCAAAACGTGGGTGTGGCACGTTGAAAATTTGTTTGCTACAAGAAAAATGTGTAAAAGATACTAAAATGTCTCTAACATAGCATCAAAATTAATTAACAAATAGAACACAGTACACATTCGTGTACACAGAGACCCCCCCCCCTCCGAAAGAAAATGGACTAGATGATAACCATGTCGCCGGTCGGTCTGTGGAGGGTACAGTGTACGCAGACCTTTTCAAAAACCTATTCAAGCTTGAAGATTCTTGTAAAATAAAAAACATCATGTAGGATTTTTTCAAAGATGAGAGTATGCAGGGTTACGAAGAAAAAATAATTTAATAAATCTTAATAAAATTACGTAAAAATGTCGTGTTTCAATGGATAAATATTATAAAACGATATCAAAAGATAATAAAAACAATTTGTGCACTTTTCTAAATTATAAATGCGACTCACCATTATTTATTTAATGTAAGAATAATGTGAAAATAATAATACAGAAATTTCAAAATTTTTGATAAAACATCAGCTTAAATAATATTGAGAGGTCAAAATTGGGTGTCAATAAGGAGAAAATGAGGATAGGATTTGATATTTTGTTTAAAAGGAGTGATTGGTTGATTTGATCTCAACCGTTAGATCAACTTTGATCAACGACTAAGATTAAGACATTTAAAAGTAGGTCAATTAGAATTTAAATTAGGTTAAAAAAATTCTGAATTAGAGATTTCGATTACGTTAATACAACGTATTAATATGATGAAATGTCGGTTAATTGTCTTCATTATTATAACTTCAATAATGTATTATTACCTCGATCATATGATGTTAACGTATTATTCAAAATATTTGGATATATATATTCAATTAGCTAGCTTTTAACTATATAAATCACATACACGAGTATATTGCCTCGTAATACAACGTATTTTATTTCTACTCTGATGAATTATTAATTAATATAGCTTACATTATTATATTATAATTTTAAAAATATATTATACCTTGATCAATCGATCGTATGCCATCAATGTATTCAATATATATAGTTGATTGACTATAAAATTCACAATATCTACTAGATACATCACATCCACATGTAAATTAACTCGTAATACAACGTTTTGTATATATACAATGATAAATTATCATTTAATTTAGCTTATATTATTATATTATAACTTCAACAATATATTTTTTTTTAATCAATTGATCGTATGATATCAATGTATTCAATATATAGTTGAATACATTTAACTTTTTTTAATATAAAAATTATTTATCTAATAGTAAATTAAAAATCAAACATCGAAGGACAATGTCGTTTTCATAAAATTAATTTTTATTTAGTTTTAACAAAAGCGATGACGTCCATCGTTTTTTGAAAAAATAAAGAAAAATTTAAAATATTTATAAATTGCGACGGACAGTGTCTCTTTTATAGAATTAAAATTTTAGAAAATAAAAATTATTGCTACGTTGTCCGTCGTTTTTAATAAAACTAAACGAAAAAAAAATTAAAAAGCAACAGACTACGTCGCTTTTCAAAAAATTAATTTCTATACAAAAGCGACGTTGTCCGTTGCTTTTTGTAAAAAATTAAAAAATATTAAAAATAATTACCAATTGCGACGGACAACGTCGCTTTTCTAGAATTAAAATTTTTGAAACTAAAAATTATTGCGACGTTGTCCTTCGCTTTTAATAAAAATAAAAAAAAATAAAAATTAAATTTAAAAAGCAAAGGACAACGTCGCTTGTCCAAAAAAAATTTATTTAATTTTAACAAAAGCGACGTTGTCCTACGTTTTTTCTAAAAAATAACGAAAAATTTAAAATAATTACAAATTGCGATGGACAACGTCGATTTTCTAGAATTAATATTTTAAAAAATAAAAATTATAGCGACGTCGTCCGTTGCTTTTAATAAAAATAAATAAAAATAAAAATCAAATTTAAAAATCGACGCACTACGTCGATTTAAAAAAAAATATATTATTATTTTTTAATAAATTCTGACGCTGTCCGTTACTTTTATTAAAAAAATATTATGAATTATTTTTAATTAATTGGCACAAAATCCCTTGAAAAAAAGCGATGGATATTGTGACGTTGACCGTCGTTTTTAATAAAAAATAAATAAAAATTAAAATTAAACTAAAAAAGTGACGAGAAAAGATACCTTGACCGTCTCTTTTAATAAAAAAAATGATAAATAAATTAAAATTAAAATTAAACTAAAAAAGCGACGACCAACGTCGCTTTTCTCGTTGCTTTTAAAAGCGACACGGACCGTCACTTTTTTTTTTTGCGTCGCTTTTTGGCAGTTTTTTAGTAGTGAAAAGATACCATTATTGATGCATGTTGCTAGGTTGATGTCTCAAATGAATTTTATTTTTAAAAATAAAATTTCTTGAAACAAGTGGGAGATTGTTGTTGTTAAAGATTGTGTTTCTATAAATTTTGAAACAAATACATTGGTTAAAAATTTTTAGAGTTATGTTTCGATTAATTTTGAAACAAACGCATCAGTTAAAATTTTTGAGTTGCAAAGAACATGAATTTGAAAAATTCATTCTTCTTTAAGTTTTACGTTTTAGGTTCTTGAAAGAAAGTTACCTTTTATTTTAAAATATTCAAACCTATTAACTACTAATTAATTATTACTTTTCTCTTGCATGAAATTTTTATCCTATAAATAATGTTTCTTTTGTTTGAAAAGACAGGTAGTCAAAAAATATTTTTCCTTTAAAAAACATTTGAGAGACATTGATCAAATGGTGAGATCACCAATTCAAAAATAGAAGAGCAACATTCTTGAATGCTACTTGTCTTGTGGCTTAGTTAAATTCCGTAGATAGAGTTATTACTAGTTCTTCCGTTTGCTCGTGGGAGAGACTCCAACTATCTTCATGAAGTGTATTATCGTGCCTTTAAGCCAAGCAAATTTTATTTTAAATTTCTTATACAATTATCATTATTGTTCTAACATCAGGTATAGCCGTAGAGGTAGGGTTGAGTTTTAGAAGACTCTTGGCTCAAGATTGGAAAGTGTTTCCAGAAACAGGTCTGATAGATACGAAAGTAAAAGCAATGGTGAAAATAATGTAGAAAATAACAAGCTGAGAAGGGACTGCATGAGATATTAATATTATCATCAGATTAACTTGGAGACCCTACAATTGGCAGAAAAAAAAATTTACTTTGATTTATAGAATTGTATTTGAAATGAAGACCCCCTATAATAAAGGGTTATGATGTTTTAATAGGAATTTGCTAACATTGCATAATTTTTTGCTACCTTTTCATTTTTAAACTTCAAATTTTTGCAATGCCAGTCTACAATCTCCCTCCTCCCTATTATATGATTTCCAATCAAAGTAACACAGATTTCATCTTTGAAAAAATAATCATAGCCAGTTAATTGGGATAATATATATAGCAGTATGTATAACATCCTTTTATAAGATGTGTCCCGATTAATTTTAGCACACCTCGGCTATTTCAATAGATACTTGTTGGTATTGAATAATTTTGTCCATTAAAATTTGGATAAATAAAAGAAAATCACCGGATAGTAGGTACAAGATTTAGCACAATTTAAATGATCTTTTTATTTGTAATGTGCAAAGGGTACTTACAAATTGAATAGAAAAAAGTAACACTTTCAGATTACTTACATGTAAATTAAAATTGAAGATATCTTGAAATAGGACAAAACGAAAATAAGAAGTTTGTAAAGGATGATAAAATAAAATCACCTATTAGTTTTAGAAGTGTCACAATCAAGAATAATGCCCACAAGAAAAGAAACTGTTATATTGATGTCATCACAAATGTACATGATTTATGTTATGTACAACATAGGAGAAAAGAGGAGAGGCAAAATTAAAACTGCAAAGGCTATGAGAATAGAATATATAATATACACTGTCATATCATATATCTAGAAAATAGAAATGGGTCTCTCTCATCTTTACCAACAACAACAATAATATACCCAGTGTATTCCCACCTAGTGGTTGTCTGAGGAAGGTAGAGTATACGCAGACCATACCACTACCTCAAGAGAAGTAGAGAGGCCTCTCTCATCTTTACCATAGTTCAATAAAGATGCTATACATACTTTTAAGAGGAATTCACAAATTACCACTAGCTTCTTTCTATTTGACTTTATGGCCCTATTGTAACGCCCCGAAAATGGGTCTTGAAACGTCACACGGTGCTCAAGACTACTAGTAGCCTTAAGCTAACCCTGTAAGCCTTCTGCTATATCTGAAGCTCAAAAGAAAGAATGTAGATATATATAATCAAAACTAAAATGCGGAATTCTGTCTGACCTAAGCTGAAATTATCCGAACATGATATATGAAAATACTAGACGTAAGAGTCTCAATAATAAACACTCAAAATTTGAATCATAACTAGCAGTCCAACAAGCCTCTACTACTAAGAACTAGAGAGTCACTGGGACAAGTCCCCAGCTGACTCGAGCTTACTAGAAAATACTGAATCAACTACTGAAATAAACTAGAAAATTCAAATGACTGGGTCCCCGGACTATGAGGGCTCACCAACTTTCGGAATGTAGATGGAGATGCTCGAAATTACTCACACTACCGAAACTGAGCACTTGAACCTACATTATGAGACAATGTGACACATAGATGTATATATGGATCAGTACTTTGAGGATGTATTGAACATGTAGGGGTGAATGCATAAGCAAAAAACTATTTCTCAATGTTATCGAAATTCATTTAAATATGCATGCTGTATGTAATGACTCACATAGCTTGAATAACTGAAAGCTGAAAATCATAAATCATGGATAACAAAACATACTATGTAAATCTGGTGAGCCATCACATTTAAAGTCTAAAAGCTGAACTATTATCTGCCATTCTTTTCTAGTGAGGGATTCTTTTAAAAGCTGTTCTGTAAGATTTTCAAGCTGTAAGAAGTTCTAGTAAAAACTTTTCTATTTTTTCTTTTTTATTAGAGAGGTTCTTCTAACTGCATACACTATGTGAGCTATCATAGTGTCCAACGTCTAGTTCCCTAAGGGGAAAATCGCACACTGAAAAGATGTGTCATACTCTTTCCAGGGAGTATAACCGGAGCTAAGTGTTCACATCTGTAACTGTCATCTATATAGAAATGGAAATACTGAATCTGTACCTATGTTGGCTGTTGTTCTAGAAAAGTAGGATGCGCTAAACCCACACTTTTCGCTCGGTGCTAAATACTACTCCCTTTAATCTGTCAGCTCATTCTGTAGGAAATCCACTTTAAATGACATAATGATTCATACTGAAAGCTAATTACATATCAGTTTGTTTAAAATTGAAATTAAGCTATAAAGTGGATAACTTTACCTATTTTTATTCAAAACTAATTATAAATATATCATGAGATGCTTAAAAGCAAAATCTCATTAAAATACCAATATTCAACTAGGGTTTGATAACTCCTGCATCAATTTCATGTCAAATTATCATAAAGTTCATACTTGATATAGAAAATATTCATAATTCAACTCAAAATCTGAAAAATATAGTCACACACATAAATTTACGAAAGTAAACATGCAACTCAATATCCAAATCACTTTTAATCTCATAATCTTCAAAGAGCAATATTTGGGTATGGACCCTAAATTGAAATTCATATAAAATCATGTTAATTTGTAATTAAAAATTAATTTTTGGCACAAGGCTGAAAGAATTATCCTTCTTGAAAATCCCACATACCTTAATTGATGAAATTAATAAAGAAGCTTGAACTTGAATTCCTATTTGTACTTTTGAAGTTGATTTCTTGAAAGCCTTGGATTGTAAATCTTGAATCTTGGAAAAAGAATGGTGAATCTATGGCTTCCTTGGGGATTAAGTTTTGAGGTTCTAGGGTTTCTTGGAGAAAAATTTGATGAAAAGTGAGTATATAATACTTAGAATATGATTAATCTTGTGCTTTACACTATTTGAGGGCTTGGAAAAAGACCAAACTATCTTTTTAAAATCAACTTTGAAAAACTGGAAATCCCGAATTTGGTAGGTGGCGCGACGCGGTGGCACGGTGCCATACGGGATAAGGGACGAATGCGATTTTCACCATCGTTGCGACGCAGTGAAATCACGTTGTCTCACTGGAAAAGGACGAGTGAAAAAATGCACTTCTCCGCGACGCGTTACCTTCTCCACCGCGATTCTTTACGCGACCCAGACCTATCGCGGTGAGCTACTGAAAAAAGAACGAATGGAAATTTGGGCTTCACCGTGATGCGGTACTATCATGGTGATTCACTGGAAACTGGATGAGTATCATTTTGCATGCCAGCGAGATGTGATGCTGTTTATTTTGAGACACTGTCTTCATTAAAAGTGCCATAACTTCTCACCCGAGTATCAGATTGAGGAGAAATTGGTATCGCCAGAAAGCTAATTTGATTATCTACACATTGATGGGTCTAGAACTGAAAAATTCTACATGAATCAAGAGTTATTCATTTTTGAAGTTGTCCCTTGACACACTAAGAGCTAAACTGAGCTAGGAATATATGGGGTATTACATCTATCCCCTTTCATTTCTCTGAAAAAACAACCATGCTAAAACTAGTTCTTTTCATGCACTCCCCACCTCAAATCGCTCAACTCAACTAGCAGGGTAGTAGTATAGTTAGAATTGCCTCAATATCCAGGAATTCGACCACTTTAATTAAAAATAGCCAGCGAATATATACTATATACATAATATGTATAACCATATATAATCAGTGTTTAATCTCTGTATATCAACCTGAAAAGGTAATCATTCTAGCTATTTACGTAAATATAAAATATTATATATATATATATATAGATCCTTATTAAATTTTTAAATCCTTATTAAATTTTTTAAGGAGGGTAGTGGTCAAAAAAGTTTATCTCGTAGGAGTTTGGAGAAATCCCAACTCAGAGGTCTCTTTTAATGTCTTAATTTAGGGAGTTTGTTCGGAAAAGTACTACAATGTTGATATGGAATTAAAATTAATAATAGTAAAAGAATAGTCTTAAATATTATGTCGTGGCATGTTATTAGCTTGAAAGTAATTTTGGCTCCATTTTGGTGCAAATTTTTTAGCCGGTCGTTCCTCAAAGTTCCACAGCTACTTCGCAACATGCACAATCGTGGATGGAAGCTTAGAGATTGCTCAAAACTATTGTCCAAATAAAGAATTTAGGAAAAAATGAGGGAGATATTTTTCTTTCACTCTGTTGGTGTATATTTTGTGCACAAATGGAGTGGTTTATATAGATTAGGAACAAAGGATGTCTCAAGAGTAGAATTAATGGTGAGCTGAATGAGAATTCAATTCAATTAAATTAATTCATCCGTTAAAATAAAATTGAAAAACTCTCAAATGACTCCACTCGTTAGAAGAGAATTGAAAACATAGTTTCAAGAATAAAATGTTACAAATTCTTACAATTTATTTATTTTGTAACAATGTATTAGGACTTCTTATTTTGTATAAGCTTTAAGAATCTACTTTAAATTCTAATACATTTAATAAAAATTCTTTCAATCCCCCACAAATACAAATGCAAAAGAATAAGAGTACTTTAAATAAAAAAAATATGTACTTAAATGTCAATATCTTTCGATTTAAATTGACACATAGTGATACGAGACAACAACAAATATCCAAAAAGTGAATTACTCTTGAACTAAATGGACATAAGTTGATACTTCCACAACACATACAATATCTTTGATTTTAAGTGACCTCCATGATACTATCTACGTGCTTTTATGATCATGCACAAACTTCAAATTTCATGAGTGCTCTAGATAGACGGTCCAAGTCTTTCATAAAATTTGATCCACCCTTTACACTCACGTAGATGATTCGTCGAGTCTATCTCATAAACCACCTTAAGACTATAAATCGTTAGGAGAAAAATAAGCTTAATATTATAATACACTACCTCTCACCATAGGGATAGAAAATTTAGTCTACATTGAGGGTTTATATGACTATAAATGGGTATCCATCATACTACCTCAATCCATGGCATTAGCCTTATCCCCCTTGATGATTCAAGGATCATTTTTTTGTCAATCTGTTGATCATAAGATTCACTAAATTTTTTATGGACCTTACATATTTTAGAAATAAAATCATGTTTCAACAACTGCTTAACTGTACCATGTATGACACAATTATGTCTCTTTTTGAGAAATGCTGCTAAATTATGGACCTAGAATAAACATTGAATTTCGTTCATTAAGTAACATGGGTTAAGGTTTAAACACATAGTGCATTGTGATACATGGGAGATACTACTCGCTCCTAGAGGGATTATCGCCATATCCATATATTATGGTTCTTTTAAATATTATAACTTTGCGCATTATATTCGGACCAAGTGGGAGAATGTTAGGTAACTTGAACTTTTGTAATGGTCCGTATACAAATGGATTTAAATTCTTAACTTCTCAACTTCATATAACTTCACATAACACAGTTGATGTAGATGAAAATGATGCTTAGTTCAAAATTATAATAAAATAAAAAATCATGAAAAATTAGCAAAAATAATAGTTTTGGGTGGTTTACCTTTCTCTTTTGCTTCTTCTGAAGTTTTTATTCATTATACAATCTATAATTGACATGATACTTTTAGATTCCATGAACAATATATTTACTATTTATCCGTATTATTAAAAAATATTTCATATAGATTTGCTCTAACTTCTTATCTTGATCGTGTTATTAATAAAAATAATTATTTAACAATTACTTGTCATTAGATAGATAATAATTTTATTATGCAAAAATATATTTTAGCATTTTTCTATGATGAAGACCGTAGACATACTGAAAAATTTATTTCTGAATCTATTACAAAAGTTGCAAGATATTATATTGACAACAAAATTTTATGTATTTCTTTGAGAAAAGCATTTATTATCCCATTGAATTATGACCAAATTTGGTACAACACACTCCAACTTC
This sequence comes from Capsicum annuum, assembly GCF_002878395.1. NCBI lineage: Eukaryota > Viridiplantae > Streptophyta > Magnoliopsida > Solanales > Solanaceae > Capsicum > Capsicum annuum. The sequence continues at coordinate 25,845,917 of NC_061121.1, read as the reverse complement.
ATGGGAGTTTTATTATCCCCTTTAATTAAATTTTAGCGTATTTTTATCAATATTTTTAGCTAACGTGTCACCTTTTGTCAACCTTTTTAGCTGATGTGACACTTTTAATGTGGGGCACATGTATTTTATTTAATAATGGTGCCACATCAGGACAAAAGAGTGACAAAAAATTCTAAAATTGAGTTCGGAAAGGAGGGGGGGGGGGGGGGGGGGGAAAAAATAGGGTTCCTGTGGGGGTGGGGGGGTGTCTTTGTAATTTGGTTCATGGTTGGGGGGGGGGAGGGGGTTACTATTATGCTTATATCTATATCTTTTGTTAATGCTTCTAAAAACAACGTCGTTATTGACATGTTAAAAAATGAACTTTCTCCATTGTTATTCAAAATATTTCATGTTAAGCGTGCTTATCATATTTATAATTTAATTGTAATGGTCATGTTTTTTTTTTTAGCTTGCTAATGAAAAAAATTAGGTTTTCGGTTGACTTTATTCAAAAAAATGATAGAAAAGTTAAACTTACCGAATTTAATAGAAAATGTCAACAAAGTAAACTTAGACCGAAATTAATGTCTGAATAAGTATATACTAGATGATATTCTACTTATGATTTCTTAAATACTTGTAGTATTTATAAAGTTCGTATGACTACGACTTTTAACAAATATACTAAATTTTTTCTGAGTGTATGTTACATGATTCAAATTGGGCTAAAATTGATGATGTTGTTAATTTTTTTTGAAATTCTTATTCAGCTACGGTTAAATTTTCTGGTGCTTATTATTCTATTGTTTGTAATATTTTAGCTTATTTAGCCGATAATTCTTAATTACTTAACGACTATAAATATAAACCAGCTTACAAACATGCTATTGGTGCAATGATTAATAAATTTACAAAATATTTTTATTCACTTCTTCCTATTTAATAAATTGATGTTATAATAAATTCATGTGTGAAATATAATCCTTTTTCTGATTTTGCTTCTCTTATTTATTATGCTTTAGAAGTAAAATCTGAAGAAGAGCCGTCTTTTTTTACAGCTATGTCTGATACAAATAGTTGAATCAACACATTATATAATTATTATGCCGATTTACTTGACAATGCTTTACCGTCACATATTACTCCGACTTCCGCTCCCCATCTTTCTAAGAAACCACCATCTTCTAAAAACTGGCATATAGTATGTCTGCTTATTGTGTTTCTGATCTAGTTGTTTGTAATAGAAAGCAACTTTCAACATAAGAATTGTAAGTCGGGAAGAGCTTAAGTATAATCTTAGACAACCTATAGAGGATCTTAGAGCAAGAATCAATACGTTGGAATGATGGAAGAACAATGAAAGACAATATCATGTACTTTCAAGATTAGCCAGAGATATATTGAATGTTCCAATGTCAATTATTGCATCAGAGAACTCTTTTAGCCAAAGATGACAATAGATTGGAGAAAACCGACATTCATTGAGAGACAGTGTCATAAATGTTGTAGTTTTCCTTTGAGACAGAATTAGAGCGAAACGAAGAATCAAGAAACATTCGTGGAGATGGAAGACGTAGAAGATCTTGAAGAAATAATGATTTCCAGAAAAAATTCAGTACAATCAAGTGCAATGCATAACTTTGGTGCAATTAATTTTGGCAAAATCCTCAGTCAATTTTCATTAATATTAGCATGGGTGGATTGAATTTTTTTTTTAATAGAATTTCATTTAATCTATTGATTTTTTTATATTTTGATTTAACTTGTGAATTAGTGAAATATAATTGAAATCTTGTAACTTGTAAGTTTTAAAAATTTTGCAATCAATCAAACATAAGATTCATTTACTCTTCATATTTTTTTCATTTAAAATTAAATATTTTGTATGAATTAAATACTTTTAATATATTATTATCAAATTTTACATATACATAAAAAATATATTAATAAGAATAACCTAAACAAGTATTGACACATAAATTTTTTTCTAAATAATTTTGATTTTTTGAATTAGTAAATGTCAATATCTGAATATATTTAAGTATTATTCTTTTAGAAAGTATATGTTGTTGAATATTGTATGTACATTCTTTTAAATAGTAGTTTATGTTGTTTCATATATTCTACATATATTTTATTTAGTAGTAGTATATGTTGGTTGATATATAATATGTATATTCTGTTAAGACTTAAATAGTAATATATATTGTTGAATATATTGTATGCATATTCTTCTAAGTAGTATATATTCTACTTATATTATTTAAAGTAGTATATGTTATTGAATTTATAATACATATATTCTTTTAATTAATAGTATATTGAGTGTATATATGTATGTGTATGTATGTGCGCGTATATATATATATATATATATATATATATATATATATATATATATATCCTTTTGAGTAGTATAAATTGTTGGTGAAATTGTAATAAAATTAAAATTGAAAATTACAAGTGAAGAAAAAAAAAAGTCTTGTTCTTCTAGTTTTTCTTTGGCTGAGGCACGGATATCTTGCTCTCTTTGAGGAGCTTCAACCCCACTGCAGCAAAATGTTTCACCGGTCCAGCAGTAATCTTCTTGATTTGTCCTTTCCAGGATACAACAGCCTTTTCAGAAAGAATAGCACAACAACTCTGGACAAGAGTTGAGTTCAAAGCTCCACAAAAAAAAACACCTCCCTTCAACTATAAACTCTTTTTTACTAGCTTTTTAATGAACTCTATATTGTCTTGTGTATATCTCCCAAAAACATGCAAGACCACCTCTATTTATAGGAGAGGAAGTCTTCCATGCAATGATAGAAAGAAGTAAATGGGATAGTAAAGATGGAATATCAATGGCTTAGAGGTTTCAAGAGTTACATGAGTTACACCACATGAAGAATAGAATAGTGGAGGAATAAGGAGTGGAAGTTACATGAAATTTATATCCATATTCTACCATCACTAACTATATGTTTAATGGATCATAAATCACCAATGAAATGAGAGTTCTGGAAGCTGAAATTGTAGCCATATACCGTGTGGAAAAAATGCCAAATAATGGCATTAAAATAAAGGTAACAACCATGAAAGAGCAACAGCAACACTAATGCACTATAATGCTGCATTGCTTTCAAGAATCATGCATTATACTAATATTAAATAATAATAATATTAAAATGCAACATCAATCCTCCACTCATTTTAATATTAATAAGAGAGTCTACTAGTGGAAGGAAGACTGCCATGCATAATGAAGGTGTGCTCTGCATTGAAACATCACTTAGTAATATAATAATTTTTTACTCCAGAGCCGTGGTGGTCTCAGACTTGAACTATGACTGCTTTGGAAAAATAAAAAAGTTACTGCTTACACATAATAGTCAAGGTGTTGACATGAACTTTATAGCCAGCGCATTATGGCCTTGTGCTATCCCAATTTTAATGAGTGTCTTTTGAGAATGAGACTAATTCTCATAGGAAGCAGCCTACTTCTACACTCACATAGGTGAAATCTGTCTAGAGTGCTGTAATTTAGCACCCAACTCATACGAGCTACAAATTTTTATTAAGAGTTTATTTTAAACTCAACCTCATAAGTCATCATATGATTCATTTTCCCCATTAAACCTGGTTATAGGATCTTTAGTCACCAAATTGAGTTTCCTCACATATGACTCAAGATTCAATAGGCTTCAATCCTATCCCCCTTGATGTGCTTCAGACCCTTTCTCTTGCTAAGGCCTTAGTCAATGGATCTGCAAGATTATCTCAAGATTTGACATAATCAATATTAATGGTACCATTTGTCAAATACGATCTCACATTATTGTGTTTTAACCTTATAGGTCTGGATTTACCATTGTAATAACAGTTTTGAACTCTACGAATTCCAGCGGTGCTATCACAATTAATTTATATAGGAGGAATTGATTTTTCAAAATAAGGTATTTGAAATAACAAATCTCTCAACCAATTTGCTTCCTCACTAGCTGAAGCTAAAGCGATTAGTTCAACCTCCATGGTACAGTTAGCAATAATTATTTGCTTTTTAGACTTCCAACAAATAGCACCACCATCCAAAGTAAAAATATAACCAGTAGTGGATAAGAAATCACCTGATAAAGTGTTTCAATTTGCATCATAAAAGCCTTCAAGTACAATAGGATATTTTTTATAGAACAAACCATAATTTTTCGTTCCAATTAAATATCTCATTACTTTAGTTATAGCATGCCATGTTCATTACCCGACTTGCTAGTAAACCTGTTAAGTACTACTACTGCATATGCAATATCAGGCCTTGTGCAATCAGTCACATATCTCAAACTTTCAATTATACTAGCATATTCCTTTTGATTTATAACATCGTTTTCACTTTCAACAGAAAACTAGTGAAAACTAGAATCAAATGGAGTTACAACATGCTTGCAATCAAGGAAATTATATTTTTTCAATATTTTCTCAACATAATGTGACTGGTCAAGGAAAGTTTCATCACATGTTCTAGTTATTTTTATTCCAAGAACAAAATTTGCCTCACCAAGATCTTTCATATCAAAATGGCTTTAAGAATATTTTTAGTTTCACCAATAACATTCATGTTAGAGCCAAAGGTCAATAAATCATCAACATATAGGCAAATAATAACATGCAAATTATTCATAGACTTATGATATACGCACTTATCACACTCATTTATTTTAAAGCCATTATCAATCATACAAGAATCAAACTTTTCATGCCATTGCTTTGGTGTCTGTTTCAAGCCATATAGGGATTTATTAAGTTTACACACTTTGCTTTCTTGGCCAGCCTCAATAAAACACTCGGGTTGTTCCATGTATATCTCCCCATTTATGTCTCCATTTAAAAAAAAGCAGTTTTTACATCTATTTGGTGAATTTGTAAATAAAAAATTTCAGCAATAGTAACTAAAAGTCTAATGGATGTAATTCTAGTTACCGAAGAAAAAGTATCAAAAAATTCTACCCTTCTAGTTGTTTAAAACCTTTAACCACTAGCTTACCTTTGTATTATCAATAAATCCATCCGATTTTAATTTTTTACGTAAGATCCATTTACATCCAATTGTTTTACAACCCGGTGGTAAATTAACTAGCTTTCAAGTTTTATTGGAAATTAGTGATTCCATTTCATTATTTACAACCTCTTTCCATAAAATAGCATCATGTGAAGAAAAAACTTCTTTTAAAGTGAGTGGGTCATCTCCAAAGTTAAAAACATAATAATTAGGACCGAAATCTTTTTCTAATCTAGGTCGTTTACTTTTTCTTAACTCAAAATCATTATTTTCTTTATTTTGCAAAGTAGAAGTAGAACTATGTAGTGGGAAAATATTTTTTTCAGTCCCATGACCCTCACTATTTTTAAAATCAAAAGGGAATTTATTTTTATGAAAAATAGCATCACCAGATTCTATTATCACACTATCTTCAAGATTAAAAAATCTATAGGCTGTACTATTTGAAGCATATCCAAGAAAAACACAAGTACTTTTTTACACAACTTAGAGATTTTAGAGAAAATTGAAGGAAAGGTGTCTTTTAACTCTTAAATGAAGGGTTGGTGACATTGACCAACTTAAAGGGTCAAACATCATTAGAAAACTTGATTAAGTTAATTGTGGACTTGATTAATATTTTCAAAAATTTCTAATCTTATATAAAATACAAATCAACCCAACCCAACCCACACCCCTCTTCAATCCAAATCAGCGAGTCTCTCTCATTTGTCTTGACAGCTTCTCTCAACTCTCTTCCAACCAACAGTTCTGCAAATTTCTCCTTTCAATCCTTGGCGACTTCAACATCCGACGATAAATAGTTGAGCTTCGAGTTTCTTTTCGATTTCAACCTTCAATCAACGTAATATCCTTGCTCCCCAGCCATAATAACTTTGAATTTTTCAACCTTCAATCAACTTGACAACCTTTCTCTCCGACCATAATGGCTTTGAATTCATCATCTTTTATTTTCCTCTTTCACAGGTAAAATTTATGACCTTTTTAGTTTTGAAGAAAATGAGGAACTTGAGCCAACTTCTCTTATAATATTGGTTAACAATTTCAATATTTGTTTCTTTAATTTGAAATGTGATCTGAACAAAACCCTAATTTCTGGTATTTCTTCTCTTCTCTTTTCGAAGTGAATTATATTTTTTTGTTGTTTTTTGCATTTTTTTGAAGTTTGATTTTTATTTTTTGTGTTTATAAACAAAACAATGATTTGAGTTGATCTGTTCATTTCTTGTTCTTGGTAAAAATGGTGATATTGTTGTTTTTCTGTTGAATAAAATCGTGCTACTATTTTTTTATTTTATCCAACAGATTATTCATTTGGTGCAACATATAACCATCTGATGCAACATATTTGTCAGATGATGCAACAGATCAACCATCTAATACAACAGAGAACCTATCAGATTATAATTTTGATGCAACAAATTATCATCAGATGCAACAGATTTGTCATATGATGCAATATTTTAAATATCTGATACAAAAGATTAACCACATGTTGCAACAAATTAAGTATTGGATAAAAAATCTAATGCAACTAATTAACTATCTGATACAATGGAAGAACCATCAAATTAATAATCTGATGCAACAGATGAACCTCCTGTTGGATAAAATCCTATCAAATCTTCCAATAGGACATGTCCAAGACATGATTTTTCCAACTAATCATTCATCTGCCATGATAGATGACCCAATGTTGGAAGAATTCTAAACAATATTAACCATTGATTACTGTTCCAACAGATCACTCATGTGTTGCAACAGATGCGTGATATGTCGTATAGATCATTCATCTTTCTCAATGGATGAGTGATATGTTTTGTATTATCACAACAGATTACTCAACTGTTCCTGCAGGTTAGTTAACTATTTCAACAGGTCACTCATATGTTGCAACAGATGTGTGATATGTTGCACAGACCATTCATCTTTCTCAACAGATGAGTGATATGTGTTGTATTATTGCAATAGATTACTTAGCCGTTGGTACAGATTATTTAACTCTTCTAATAGATCACTTATATGTTGTAACAGATGTATGACCTAATGCACAAACCATTTATTTTTCTTAATAGATAAGTGATATGTTTGAATTATTACAACAGATTACTCATTTGTTACAACAGGTTATTTAACTATTCTAACAAATCACTCATGTTGCAACAATGTGTGCTCTGTTGCACAAACCATTCATCTATCTTAAAAGTGAGTCATATATTTTGTATAGTTGTAATATACTGCTCATCCACTACAACAGGTTTGTTATATGCTGCAATAGATGTACTACCTGGTGCAACAGATAAGTGATTTGTTAGAACTATTATTTTACTGTCTTGCTTGTTAACTTTACTGTTACCCTTTTTTAATGGTGCCTTAATCAACTATAATATATTTTTTTATGTTCCTGTTAAATTTAGATAATATGGCTCCCAAAACTACAGAAGCCGAATCAAGTCTAAGTAAAGGAACAAGTGAAGCAGCTAGGCTACATCCACCACTCTATGAGCTTGCTTTACAAGCATTATCTCAATCAGGAGCAGAATATGATGAACACGGGGAGGAGGAATGTTTCAAAAGAGATGATCCAAATTCTAGTAGCCCTTTTACCAAAGAGTTGATCAAAACCTTTAGCATTGATCGTTATCCTGTGAGAATATAGTGCGATGGTGCCATAGATTTAACGGGTGATTTCGTGGTTAAGTCATCCATGGGAAAATCTTTCGATGCCTTCAGAAAAATACTTCGAAAATAAAAATTGGATACTTATTTCAGGGAAAGCTGCTTTGAGAAATATCTTGATTTGCCGGAGGACAACAATGCTCGTTTTCAAATAAAAATGATATATGAACTTCTCAAGCGTAGGTTTATGTATAAAAACAAAGATAAGATAGATGAAGTGTGGATAAATTACTATGGCATGCCTGTTTATTTTGGTTCGAAGGAGTTTGCTATAGTTACTGGACTAAAATATTATCCTCCGTCTCAAGTTATACCTATTCTAACACCAAAAAAGCACCCTACACACCCCAAAAAGGCAAAGTAAGTCGTGTGATCATGATGACCTGGTGTCCATTGTTGGTCCAAGCTTCAAAAACAAAAATTTGATAGAAGCATTGAAAGGTAAAGAACTTTCAAAGAAGCACAAGCAGTCATTATGCTTGGTTTGAATTGTACATAATATATTCTTTAGGTGAGAGACGTTAACAACAACATAAGCGTTAGTTTAATAAAGTTCTCTGAGGATCTTGAGGCGTTTAGCAGGTATCCTTGGGGTTATGAAAGCTTTAGAATGACTGTCCAATATTTTTTGACTCCGTTAGCGCTAAAGACAGTCAACTTATATTGCTTTCCATGAGCTTTCATGATAAATGTTTTATTTTTTTCTTTTATTATGATATCATTCATTTTTTTTTACTTAATAATGGTTTTAATTTATTGGCATTATTTTACAGGCTTGGGCGTTTGAAGCCATTCCTCATTTGAGACAACAAGTGAACTATCACGAAGAAGTTTTCTATCTAAGAATCTTGAAATGGTTGTCGGCCAACACTGATAAAAATGCAAAATTTCTTGATCTCTTCAATCTCCCGAAGGATGCAGTAAGTAGAATTATAATTAAGGTTTTATTTTAATTAATAATTTTTTGAGTGATCTAATCATCATTCTAATATATGTTATGATTTATGTTAGATTGTGTATCCGTCGCTTATTCCGACCAATCAAGAATTGAAGATATCATTTTTTTCACTTTACGATCCGTGTTAAATTTTTCGGACCCTAAGGTCATCGATAAAATAAAAATGAAATTGTTTAGAGCAGCAACCATTATAAGAAAAATAATTTTGGAGGGTAGGCTTGTTGTTGTTGATGGTCTTAGTGGGGATAGAGCTGTTGGTGGTGGTAGTGGTGCTGCTGTTGGTGCTAATGATGCTCTTCTTACAGTATTTAAAACAAATCATTATGAGTATGATCATACTGGTTATACAGATTTTGCCTCTCCCAGCGAATGTTCTGCATACAAAAGTAAAGACTGCAAGGCAAAACATGATGTAGTGATTAATGCTATTAATGCATTAACTCCCTTTGTAAAAGAATTGGCATCTAAGATGGGTGTCATTTCATCAAAGAGGATTTTATTTCCATCCAGTCCATTAGAGATTGAGGCTAAGAGAAGAAGGAAAGTGATTTCCAAGACATTATTAAGAACCCCAAAGAGAGAAATTACAACTCCTTTGTCCGTGTGTTGCACTGAGCAATATAAAATATCCAAAGGAGAGTAGCACGAGCTGAACAAAGGTAATATATATATCTTCCAACTAACTAACAAACAAACACATTTCTGTTTCAACGAGTGACACATCTGCTGAAAATTATCAAACAGTTATATACAACAGTTGCAATAGTTGACTAAATTTTTGCACCAGATAAAGTAACTGTTGCGACATATGTCTCATCAGTTTTAGCAAATCAAATAGCTCTTTGTACCGCTTTTATTTGTACCAAAAGATGACCTATCTGCTATAATAGATGAGTCATATGTTGCAACAGATGGTTCATCCGTTGAAAATTATCATACAACTCTTTCTCATGTAGAAATTTGACCCAACAGTTGATTAATTATTGCAATAGAAATATAATCTATTTTGGACAATTTAAAATAGGAGGAAGACCTGTTTGATTTGCTAGAGCAGATGAGTTATCCTTTTTCATTTTGTTGTATCTCCATGATTAGTATTGACTAATTCTGGCTTTCCTGGTGGATGTAGAAGCTACTACTGAACAACATTGACAATATGCTACTCTACTCTTTTTATGGAAATACGGAGAACAAAAAGCGCAGAAACTGTACGTGAGAGACAATAAAGATCCACGACAAGCAAAGCCGAATTCCATAGCACAGGATAAAGGACAACTTGTCCATATTGAGTAGATCTTTATAGCTTGAGTCTGTCAAAGTAATAACCTCACCACTCCTTAGGAATCCTTGGCATCAATACTTAAATTATTGATGTATTTGTTGAGATCTGTACCCATAACAATTTTTGTTACATTTCATTTATTCATTGATTTTATTTCAGCTAATTTCTTAAGGCTTCAATTTATTTTATTTTATCTATGAATTTTATTTTTTCCTTAGATTTGAAATTATTAATTGAAATGGAATATTAGATTCAAATATTCCAACTGATAATGTATCTGTTACAATAGATGGAACATTTCCATCTATTGTAAAATATCGAATAGATTTGATATATGTTGCAACAGGTAGGTAATCTAATCGAATTTATCAAATAGGTCTTTCAACTACTGCAACAGATAGACTTAGATAGAAACACCGACATAATGCAATGGATGACCAACCTATTGCAACAGATAAACTATATGTCAGAACAAGTGGAATATCTGTTACAATGGATGGAGAATCGGTTGCATTATAAAAATTCAATTTTCATTGGACATAAAAAATTGCGACTACATGTGAAAAAGTGAAAGTGAATTGAAATAAAAAAGGTAAAACCCATCGAAAGTGTTCAGTTCAAACACCTAAAATAAAATAGACATCAAGTAGACAGTGTTTATTTTAAACACGTAAAATAAAATAGGCACAAAAGTATCAGGTTGATACTTTTTGCTGACTTGGCGTCGGATTTTGCCCCCAACGGTTATTCCCCCTCTAATGTCTTATATATTCATGTTCTTCCAAAAATTTAACCCTAAATTCTCAAATATTCTTCTTCAGCGTCATCTTTTTTTTATCTATCCAAATTCTTCAAATTCTTTGCATTTGGTCTTTCTTTTCTTCATCTTTTTTTCATTTTTTCCAACTGAGCTTGATAATGTCGAGACATCTTCCACTGTTTTCTGTGGTAATGATTTTCGATATTGTAAGTGCGATCATGAAGCTCTATTGAAGACTTCTTGAACTCAACGAAATTCAGGTTGTAGATTTTTTACTTGTAAGATTTCAAAGGTAATATTTTTTTATTTAATTAGTTGATTAATTGACTTGTAATTATTTTGTATTGTGTTCTTGTTTTTATAAAAATTGGGTGGATGTGATTACTTTGATTGGTGTGAGGAACGACACCCTTCACAAGCAAATCATGTAATTTGAGATTTGTTGAAGAAATACAATTGCTTCTGAAGAGAAACAAAATTGAGCAACAAGATATTACATTATTGCCGTTATTGCTACTGGTTTGGTGTGTTGGGCATATAAATTTTCAAGCCTAATTTCTGAATTTTTTATGGTGGTGTATTTGCTACTGGTTTGGTGTTGTCGATCACATGGATATTCAAATGTGTAATTGCCACAAAATGTCAAATAAATTTAGGCATATGTTGTATAATTTAGGTCATCTATTGGAAATTATCAAACAGGTCATCCCACTGTTGCAATAGATTAGACTTAGATTAGATAGAAATAATATTGACATAATGCAACAGATAACCAACCTATTGCAATGGATAAACTATTTGCCAGAACAGATAGAATTTATTTTACAATAGATTGATAATCTATTGCATTATAAAAAACTCAATTTTCATTCTATCAGAAAAAATTTATTGCCACTACATATACATGTAATTTAATGTAAAGTCAAGTGCCACTTTAAATAAAAAATTATTATTTCACAGACTCTTCTATATACATAGGCTCCAAGCGTCTAGTTAGTACCCCATAATCCCAGACCTCCTGTAGGTTTCCCACAATGATATTTAATAGAAAGGTCATTGGCTCGGCCATTTCTGTATCGGTCAGCAAACATATGATGTGTGCAAGAGCGTGCGAGCTACTCGCGTAATCGACATCATTTTTTGGAAGGATCATACCGTTGTTTCGACCTTCAAAATCCCATATTTCTTCATCAACACTTCCTTTTGAAAATGATTTATTAGTTTACTCTTCCTCAACAAGATGGAAAATAGCTCCATCAGTGGCTCCACGAGGAGAAAAAGATCAACATCGTCGATGAGAAGTACATTGTAGTCATAAACATTGATCTTTCCCACCTCCAGTAGTATCTCAACAGCCCGATAATGTATGACGTTCATGCTAATGACTGAAAGAATCCTCTTTGCCTCAGTCAGCTCTTGCCGTATGGATTTGGTCTCTCCCCTCTAAGATATTTTATCATTTCTTCTTCATTCCAGTCTAACGTAGAAGCTAAGAAATCAAATCTCTAGCCACAGTATGATGCAAAATTATTGACTTGATCATACTTATCCTTGAGCTTCTTGCAGAAGTCGAGGTCCATTATCCCATCGGCAGCTTCATTAGCATCCATGTACGTTAATTGCCTTTTTCTTATGAGGCAGAGAATTTTGTCAACATGCTGTGATATAAGAAGACAATTTTTAAATTGGTTAGTAATTGTAAAGATGGTCCATCTATTCCATAGGGTTCTATGAATCAATAATTCAATGCAATTTATGCGACAAATGGTTAGTAAGTTACAGTAGAACCACTACCGGTTACACCAAAATACCCAGCTGTTGCAACAGATTTCATAGGGTAGATTATATTAGAAAGCTAGGTTAGGAAAAGTAAACTTTCCTTGTCCTCGTACTGCATACGTATATCTATCATAGTTTGGAAGTCTTGGGGGAGAAAGGGAGGCCTGGGGTAATCTGGTGTGGTTCGCTTGGCATTCTTGGCCTGTCGCAGATCCCTATTCTCTTTGGCGCCAAGTTCTGCGTATATGTCCACTTTCTTCATAAATGGCCCCTAAACTTCAACAACTTTTTGAGAGGGAGGAGTTGTAATTATTTTTGATTTCCGACAGGATAGTACATCATTTATTGCTCTTTTCTTTCTCCTAACCAATAATGTAGTAGTGTATCGCTCCCTCAACTTCTTGGATGGTATGATACACCTTTTGGATTTGAATTCCTTGACAGCTTTAGAAATAGCCTCTACTTTTTTAAAGAGTTTATCTTGACTTTCCTTGCACTCTTCGCATTCGTAACGTGAACACAAGGGTGAAGAGGGGTGAGAGGGACCTGTTTAAGGGTGAAAAGGGGTGTTTTAAAACATATTTATTTTTTCTTGAGCATCAACATGCTCATCATCATAAGTGGCAGCAGCATTAGCATGTCTGCCACCAACACCAACAACTCTACCAGAAGAAGCACATGGATCTGCCTTAGTAGGTTGGTCATGAAGAGCCTCAACATTAGGCTGACCTTTCCTAACTGCTCTTCTTATGGTTGTTACTCCAACCAATTTCTTCCTTATTAACTTCACCGTTGGGTCTGCTATAGTATCAACATAACCTAGAGTAATATAGAAAGTCATCAACAACGCTTCTTCAGTAGGCACGATCCATGGATGCACAACTTAGAAAAAAAAAGATAGATACATTTAAATACTACAATATAATAATTGTCACAGTTGGGTTATCATTTTAACAGTCAACTTCTACAACAGATTAATAATATGTTGTATCAGATTACCCATCTATTACATAGTTTGCAGTTAGATGGTTAAAATCCATTTTAGTTGGGTTCAGAGAACCTGAGCAACACATGCATAATCTGATGCAAAATATCAATCATCTATCATAACAGATTAGCAATCTATTGCACCAGTTGCACAAAACAGGCAATTTGTTGGGTTACATGTTATGAAACAGATGATCTTTATGTATATTAATAATATGTTACATCAGATTACAGATCTGTTGCATAATTTACAGTAGATAGTTAATCTATTAAGAGTCGGATTCAAAGAACCGAAGCAACAGATGGTTAATCTGATGCAAGACATCAATCATCTGTCACAATAGATTATCCATCTGTTGCATCGGTTGGCACAGGACGGGTAATTTGTCACAATAGATGTTCCATCTGGTGCATCAGATATAACATCTGTTGCACAAGATATAACATCTGTTCAATATCTTTCATTGAGTAAAATTATTTTGCTTGAAGAAGACGTACTGCATCATCCAGAGGGTTAAAGAGATCAACCTCCTTAACTTTAGTGTTTCTCTTTGCAGCCAACAACCTAAATACCCTTGGATGAGAAACCTCATCCGGGTAAACCATTACCTACTTTCAGAGGGGAGGAATGGCTTCAAATTCGCAAGCCTAAAAAATGTAAACAGGAAGCAGGAAAAAAAGTCATAATAACTATATTCAATATAACTTAATGGATGGTTTAAAATAATGATTAATTTTACCATGAAATCCCAAGGAAAGCCGTATAATGTGGTCGTCCTTGAGGATTGCTTTGTCAATAAATATTGGACAGTCAAGTAGAAGTTTTCATATCCCTAGGGATAATCGTTGAATTTATCAAAATCCTCAGCACGCGCCAACAAATCATCTTCTATGACCTTGTTGACGTATCTTGACAATATAACCAAATGGGCAAACCAAACTAAGCACAATATCTCCCTGTACTACTTTTGTATTGTTTTATCCATGAGATCTGTCAACAAATCCTATGCTTAATAGCCACGTCGAGCAATCTCAAACAACCCATCTATTTTTTCCTTGCGTTTTCTTGCCTTGGATCTTTTGCGGGGTGTTCCCTTGGCAATAGGTGGTTCTTCTGGACAATGGCATATCAAGCCCGCCACTATGGAAGACTCTTGCAAGCCAAAGCAAATCATCATGCCACAGTAGTTGATCCATATTTTATCCATATTTTTGCCCCCTCCTCCGAATATTTATCATCCCCCACGTACTTAATCCTACACTTGAGAACACCATATACCATCCTCATTGGGAAACGGTCAGGGGCATCCTCAGCCAGCTCAAGAAAGTGTCCAAAGCAGATCTTCTTAAAAAGTCTGTCTATGTTTTCGTCCTTAATAATTCCTAAAATTAGTAAATTTACTCCCTTCTGACATTTAAGTACAATTTCACCAGTTAGTTCTTCTTCTGCTTTTTTGTCATTTATCGGTATCGCAATTTAAAACTTGTTAATACTAAAAGTTTTGACAGGATCATGCTGGGACATCGATATTAATTCATGCCCCATTGGTGATCCATTATCATTATGTTAATGATCATCCTCTTTCTCTTTCTCTTTATCACTCTCTATTTTTCCCTCTTTCTCACTTTTATTTTCTTCATCACTATTTACAAACCTTAGTCCATCTCCCTCAACTTTGTTTTCATATCTCTCCGTAGATTCACTTTGTTTCGCTGACTGAAATTGTTTAGGAAGCTTCCCTGAATCACTCTGTACTGTAGCCTTTTTTGGCTGGTCAGACGTTGATCTACTTTCACTTTCTTTTCTTTCGGGAGTCATGTTTTACCTACAAACAACAGAAAAATAAAAATTACATTACAATTGATGTATGCATAAATTTTAAAAAATACATTACAAACACCACCAGTAACAACACACCAACAGCCACCACCACAACAAACACGACCAACCAATGCCACAAATACTACGAATATCGATAGCATCGCCAGCCACAAAAAATACCACCAAA
The DNA here is from genome assembly GCF_002878395.1 of Capsicum annuum. Lineage (NCBI taxonomy): Eukaryota > Viridiplantae > Streptophyta > Magnoliopsida > Solanales > Solanaceae > Capsicum > Capsicum annuum. The sequence continues at coordinate 25,830,446 of NC_061121.1, read as the reverse complement.
CAATTCCCCCACAAACCCCACCAACCAATGCCACTAACAACCACCAACAGTTACTGCTAGTGTCATCACAATGACCATGACGACGACCACCACCACCACCACAAACACCACAAACACCATCCAACAATACCACTATATTCAATGGAACACTGCGACAGAAATTAGGGTTTTCTTGAGTTCTTCATACGATTTTACCATCAAAACTCAAAATTGTAAACCCATTCTCGAAGATAATACAACTAAAAGTTTTTTTTCATCATTAACTTAAAAGCCCTTATTTTTTTTTAAAAATAACAAATATAGAACTCTTCTCAAACTCTGTTACCTTTGAAGACAAAGAAAACGATTGGTCAAGCAAGAATGAAGTAAAAAATAACACCTATGTGGTTAGAAATGAGAAGAAAATTGATTTGTTGTGAAGGGAAGAGAAATTTGTTGTGTGGTTGTAGTTGTTGTCTGTACTGTATAATTCAATGGGAAAGAGAAAAAAAAGAGCGAGAACTCGATATTTGAAATGATGAAACATTTTTCTCGCAAATGGATGATCGTATGGCTTGATTTGTATTTTGGAAAAGAATGACAAGTTTTGAAAATATTAATTTGGTCTGAATTGATCTTAATTATTTTTTAAAATTATAAAAATTATGCATAAATTTTAACCCTCTTATCATGCAATTTCCAAAAGACGCAATTGAAGTTATAGTTGACTCTATGAACTCACCCACCCACCCCTGGTCCTAGATTACATTAATCAATTTAGATATATGAACTCAATTGAAATTGTATAAAAACAAATATTCAACCTATTACATCTGATACTTATCTATTGCAAAATATCAAACAGATTAAGTAATCTATTATGACAGATTACCCATCTATTGTAAATTATCAAATGGATTGTCACTTGTCGCACCAACTTACCCATCTGTTGTAAATTATCAAATATGGAATGCCATCTGTTAATCAATTAGTGTATTGGTCTAACATATAGGGCAGTAAGAATTGGTTCAGCTCAGAGTAATTGATCGATGACTCTGGCCAGGAGGAACGCAATGCCGTCTCATCATTCAATTGCCAAAAGACTTAATTAAAGTTGTAGTTGACCATATGAGAACTAACCCCTGGTCCTAGATTAATCAATTAGGGTATTGGTCTAACATATAAGGTAGTAAGGATCGGTTCAGCTCAGAGTAATTGATCAATGACTCTAGCTAGGAGGAACACAATACCGTCTCATCTTTCAATTGCCAAAAGACATAATTAAAGTTATAGTTGACCCTATGAGAACTCACCCCTGGTCCTAGATTAATCAATTAGGGTATTGGTCTAACATTTAAAGTAGTAAGAATTGGTTCATCTCAGAGTGATCGATCGACAACTCTGGCTGGGAGAAACACAATATTGTCTCATCATTCAATTTCCAAAATACTCAATTTAAGTTGTAGTTAACCCTATGAGAACTCATCCCCGGTCCTAGATTAATTAATTAGGGTATTGGTCTAACATATGAGGTAGTAAGAATCAATTCAGCTTAGAGTGATTGATCGATGACTCTGGCCAGGAGGAACGCAATACCGTCTCATTATTCAATTGCCAAGAGACTCAATCGAAGTTTAGTTGATCCTATTAGAACTCACCCTTGGTCCTAGATTAATCAATTAGGGTATTAGTCTAACATATGAGGTAGTAAGATCGGTTCAACTCAGAGTGATCGATTGACAACTCTGGCTGGGTGGAACACAATACCGTCTCATTGTTAAATTTCCAAAAAACTCAATTAAAGTTGTAGTTGATCCTATGAGAACTCACCACTGGTCCTAGATTAATCAATTAGGGTATTGGTCTAACATATGAGGTAGTAAAACTCGGTTCAGCTTATAGTAATCGATCAACGTCTAGGGCCTGGAGAAATGCAATACTGTCTCATTATTCAATTTCTAAAAGACTCAATTGAAGTTGTAATTGACCCTATGAGAACTTACCCCTGGTCCTAGATTAATCAATTAGGGTATTGGTCTAACATATGAGGTAGTAAGAATCGGTTCAGCTTAGAGTGATCGATCGATGACTCTGGTCAAGAGGAACACAATACCGTCTCATCATTCAATTGCCAAAAGACTCAATTGAAGTTGTAGTTGACCTTATGAGAACTTAACCCTGGTCCTAGATTAATCAATTAGGGGTCGTTTGGTAGAGTGTATATGAACAATGCAAAATATAGTGTACTAGTAATGCTTGCATTATTAATACTTGTATTATTTATTCTTGTATTAGTTATGCATATATTATTTCTTAAACATTGTTTGGTTTGATGTATAAGAAATAATACATCTTACATAATTTCTATAAAAGAAATTTTTGTTTACAAAAATACCCTTATTTGATTTTGTACACTTTTTTGCAACAAAGTTCTTTTGTTATTTCAAACATAATTAATATTGTTGAACTATTATATAGAGGTTTAGGATTAACTACAAGACCTTCATCTTTGCGCAAATATGTTACACCGACGGATTAACATAGTCGAAACAAAAATAAAATACAAGATGTAAAATTAAGAAATAGTCTCAATTGTTTTGTTAAAATCTTCCAAAAGACTCTCAAAGCAAATCAAAAATATGTTATAGGTATTTAAATCAACCATTCATTGTTGTAAATTCAAATAGTGGGAAAAGAAATTGTGAAATATTTTGGAAAGATTCACTAGTGCAACTTAAAATGGCGGAAAAAGGAATGGTAAAATATTTTGAGAGGGAAATTGAGGGGTATTAAGGTCATTTAATAAGTTCATGCATGTGGTTAAAGTCTTTGTATTTCTATTGCATAGGAAATAGCGTATAACTATAACTAATGCTTGCATTAGTTATGCATAGGCAAAAAGTCGTACCAAACAAGGTGCTAGTAATACACATTAACTAATGCATGCATTATATTTTACAATACACTCTACGAAATGACCCCTTAAGGTATTAGTCTAACATGCGAAATCAATTGAAATTGTATAAAAATAAATGTTCAACCTGTTACAACAGATGTCATTTCTGTTGGATTTAATCAAACAAATTAAGTCTTCTGTTGTAACATATTACGCCTCTGTTGAGATAGATGACTGAGCTTTGGAAATTTACAAATAGAAATTGTTATCTGTTGCACTTAGATGTTTTAAGACCCTTTTTAAAAGCAATTTAGGTATTTCCTATCCGAAATAAAAAGTTAAAATACTAAGGCAGTAAAAAATATTACTTGGATCACTCAAAAATCTCTTGAGTGAGTAGTCTTATCTGGTCTTTTTAATGTCACCATCTCCTCGTGCCCCTCAAAAGTCAAAAGTTATTAATAAATATTTAAAACCCATATCTAGAAGAATACTCTCTCCTTCAGACATAAGTAAGACTCAAGACTCAACTCAACTCTTCTATAACTCTTTTTTCTTTGTCTCTTTCTTTTCTTTTTGCCTATTTTTTCTCTCTTCTTTCAGATGAGGATCCTTTTGGATCTCAACCGATCAATATCTTTTCTCGACTGAACTGGATGTTCTGATCCCTTTTCTTTTATCACATTGCAGGTATGGTTCACTATGACATATAAGTTAGACTTCCAAAATTAACACCTTGGCTTCCTTTATTTTTAATTCAGGAGTTGTTTGTACAGGTTTCAATTCTGATCGACAATCAAATTAATTTCCTATGCTTGCAAAACTTTTTCCTTAGAGTTCTGGTCCTACACTTTGTGAGAGTCTTCATTGAGGTCACGCTCGCTAATTGTAGTCTCTAGAAAAGTGTCCAGCTTCTGTCCTATTGACCATTTTTCTTTTTTCTATGACTGACGGATTTTTATATTTGGATACACTTCCACATTTGAAGCTCATACAGTTTCTCCATTTCTCATGTCAATTTCATTAGATAGGTTTTCTAGAATTTCCTTGCTTCCTACTCTGTGTTTCCTCTTAAATAAGGTCTGAGATAATATATGGCCTTCTCAACCTCCCCTTTCCCGCACAGGTATTCTCCCAAGCACCTACTGTTGTATAAAGTCTCCTTCAGCAACCCATCCATATAAATTTGGACCAGGAAAATTTCTATTGGTTCCATCGGTATTTGCTGTAGTGCGAGGCTTTGAAGGCCTTTTGAGATGTCTATTGAGCCATTAAAACCGGTCCAATCACTTTTGAATATTTACACTGCTGCCAAAAATCTGAACCCTTCCACAAACTTGGCACAAAAAGATGAGCATAGACCATCATTAAATTGTAACAGGGTATCAACACCACTGTCTTGGAAGCCTTCAACCTTATCAGTTTGCACCTATCAAATTAAATTGTACAATGCAGAATCTTATTTGAAGGATCAATGTCTAATCGGTAAAAATCTACATTCACAAAAATATTGCACTTTATGTGTGTCTGTCGTGGTAGACTGATCAATAATACATAATTCCTACACATAAAAGTGGATCCATTGCACACACCTTATTCTTCCTACCCCATCAAAGACACTACAGTGTTGTTTATTCATCAGTACGCATGTGATGAATATTAAAAAAAAGGTGTAAAGAGTCATGACTTTTTTATCTTAACACATTCAAAACAGCTGATGAATTAAAATCTCCATCTGTTGTAACTGATGAATTAGCTGTTGGAAGAAATCAAAATATCTCCTCCAACATATGGTCTATCTGTGGTAACAGAAAATTCATATATTGCAGCAAATTGTAAATCTATTGTGATAGACCAGACATTATTTATTCATCTGCACGCATGTTATGACTATTAAAAAAAGGTAGTGTTTACTTTTTATCTAACACATTCAAAACAGTTGATGAATCGAATTCTCAATCTATTGCTCTGATGAATCAACTGTTAGAAGAAATCAAAACATCCCCAACATATGGTCCATCTTTCACAACCAATAATCTGTATGTTGCATCAGATGGTAAATCTGTTGCAACAACATAATAATGACGGCTATTATCAATTCTTAAAACCATTTTGAAAAGGTGAGAATTATTAATATAAACCAAAAAGTTGCAACTTTTCACAGAAAACAAAATGCCACCAAGTTTGAATGTAATTAATACAATGGATCTTAACAGACGTTCCTTTTTTCCTTATACATCCAGATCAATCCTCTATAAATAGGCCTCTTCTTAATCTTCATTCTGCTAAACTTTATTTATTTCTTGCATTTTTTCTTTTCGTGTGACATCTTCAACAAATTCTCTTCAAAGAGACTATTTCTTTATGTTGAGGTAAGTTTTTTTCCGATGTAAATCTATCAGTTTGTAGTACACATTGTATTACATTTGAATTCTTTTCATTACATTTGTCAATTCATGCGTGTTCTAGATATGGTTGATCCTATTTGGGGCATTGCTATTCTGCGCGACATAGTGCGAGAACTTTAGAGTTAGGTTAATGACCTGTAGGGGGAGTTGGTCGCCATGAGAGCGACGATGTTCAGAGAGATGCAGAGGCTGATGAGGGCCCTGCTGCTGCAAGTTGATTGGTCGACTGTCATTAATGATGATAATGATAATAACAATAATTAGAATGTGTTTTTTCTTTTAGCGTATGTATTTTAATTTTTCTATTTTGGATTATACCTAATGTATTTATTTTTTATTTAATGAAAAATTTACTTTTAGTCGACTTTAGATTTTTAATTCTTATTCAATTTTCAGTCTGTCTATTTCTTCTTCTAAATATTTTGCATGGTAACATATAGACGGTTGGAGGTAAGGAGAAATTTTGAATCCAGTAGCAATAACAATTTTTTCTTTTGAGTTTCAATAGATGGACCATGTGTTGGAACAGATTGGTCATCGATTGGGTTTTTGTCAACTAATTATCTATCTGTTTCGATAGATTTATCATCAGTTGGAGGAAAATATTCTAGTTTTATGGAACTGTGTTGTGTTCTTCTAGCGAATGTCCATCTGTTGACACAGATGGGTAATCTGTTGAAATTACTTGTGGTCTGCTGTATTGTTTAGTTTATGTTTTACTCTTTTTATTGATGCACAAGTTATTAAAAAGATATTTTACATATAATGAATGATAATATTACGTTCACAACAATGAGTTAAATATATAAAAGTCCACAACAAATAGCTATACAATTGTTTGCAATTATAATGATCATGGTGGATTACGATCCAGGCATGTAGTTCTTTTGTGGCCAGCGCACTTCCATTAGGAGCACTTGGTTTTTCTTGATGAAAATGATTCTCCGACTCCATGTAACCTCTTATATGACTTTCTTCCTGGTATGCTTGGGTCAATATATGGAGGAGGTATTAGTCTCCCCATAAGCTCTGCAGGAACAACCAAAGATTTTTGGGAAGGCACCAGAGTAATATGTCCACTATATGTCATTTCATATTTTTCACTGAATAAAATTAAGAGGAGTGCT
>NC_061121.1:25797049-25823936 GCF_002878395.1 Capsicum annuum | reverse complement strand
TTCCGAAGTAAGGGAGGCTCACCAACTCTGAATATCTAGAAATAAACTACTATTTGACGGAACCACGGGACTATGCCTCAAAACTTGAAATATAGGGTGTCAATACTCGAAAGTACTAGTATGTACAACAATCCGAAAATATAACATATATTTTTATACAATATAAGCGAGAGCATTTCATAAAGCAATTTAGTATTAGGTATCTTCAACCATTCTTGTAAAACACTAACTCAACTCTTCGTATAACTTCTGAGCTAGATGGTACACCTTACAATTCTACAATCCCACAGGCTATATGAAATCCTCCCTTAACTCGGCGGCCAATCCCGCAACCCAAGTTTTCCACAAGGGCTGGAGTTTCTGATTCTGATATACAAAGGGCACAAGGCCAGCGTATAATCCCCTCTTTCAAGGCACATTCCCTCTTTTAGGGCACAATAAATCCTGTATTGTCAAAATAAGATTTATGGAAATGAGTTATTTGAACTCGTGCCTTCTTCGGGTAACCATCTAACTCTCTTCAAGCCAATGTTAACCTTCTAAAATCATGCTTCATGCTTAAAACATTATTTACTTTCGTGCTAAGGGCATTTCGTAATAGGTATCATCATACCTAGACTTGCAAGTTATATCATATAATATTCATAGCCCTTTTTATTCAAAAGCATATAAATAACCACCCAGAAGATTTAAACAACACAAGAGAGTTCTTATTTTGAAAGCATATGAAAACTTATGCAAGCACGCTCTCTTTGAAAGACTTAAACTTGCGGTGGCTAATTCAATCATTTAATTCATGCATTATCTCCATTAGGACTCAAGAGCCTTTAGAATAAGAATCACCTCCTTAAAACAGATGAAATAACAAAGTATAATTGACGAAGAGGAATTTATGACTCGAGAAACAACATCATTCATAAAGCAATCCCAACATAAATTATACATAGTTTTATGATAAAAAAGAGACTTATAATTCATGCTCTCCAACCCATTTAACAATTCATAATATGGTTATATCATAAACTTCATCATGGAAGAGGTATTTCCCCCAAAGCATGCTCATAAAGTGCGTTTCGAAAACTCATACCATGAATACATGTGATTATAACACAAGTTTCTAAAAAACACAATAATAAACATATATTTTCTTCAAAATGGTTCACGATACATGCTCTTCAAATGATTTCCAAAACTCTTTTCATATACATACATATATATGTCTGTGTGTGTGTATATCTCAACAAGTCTATCTGAATTAACGTGGCTGGAGATATTGTTATAACAGAAAAGGTTCAAAAATGTCCTCGCTAATAATTTTAAAAAATACCTATGCCGCTAATAGTTTGAACCAAACTAATAAATAAAATTGTATTATAGGAATTGAATAATTCTTATTGTACTTAGCAATGAATAGTTTCTAACTACAATTTTCTTTGAGAAATATTTTTGTTTTGGTACTGTCTATTGGCATGTTACATACGTAGTATTTTTTGTGGAAACATCACCTAAGTTTGACGTGCAAAGTGAGATGTTAGTAATTGGTCTATCTTGTTTAAATAGATATCTAAATTTTTTTCTATTTCATAGACAGATTAATTTTTTTGTAAAAAAAAAAAAAGTTGTGTTATCATACCAAATCTTTATTTTGGCATTATCCTAATAGATCTTCCAATAAAGGAAAAAAAATTCATGGATATTATGGGCATGTTCACAAAGGAAAAGACTCTCCATGACGGCTTTTGCTTCAGTTCAAAATGAATATGCTGACAGTCAAAATTTCTAAGTTTCATGTCTATATTACATAGTTGCCCTCAAGATCTTGATTTTGTAATTGACCAATATTGAAAACAAGGAGTATCTTTTTTTTAAGAATTTCTATTTGAAATTCCTATTTGAAATTAACATGTTACTAAACATAGAAAGTGAATTTCTTTTTAAACATACTAGTATTAGTACCCTCACGAAGTGCGGACAATATTTAAGTAAAAGTAATCACCAAACAAAAATAGATTAAAAAAAATTAGATTTTTAAATTTATCAAATGAGTAAAAGCATGGGCAGTCCGGTGCACTAAAGCTACCGCTATGCGCGGTGTCCAGGAAAGGGCCCCACCACGAGGGTGTATCATACGCAGTCTTACCGTGCATTTTTGTCAGAGGTTGTTTCCAAGGCTTGAACCCGTGACCTCCTGGTCACATAACAACTTTACCAGTTACTCCAAGGCTCCCCTTCAAATGAGTAAAAGCATAAAAAAAATATTTTATTGACCAATAGATAAACCAACATTGACTAATGAAATGTAAGTCACCATCTCCTATCAATTATTGTTTATTGAATAGTTCATAACAAATAATTCATAATAAATCATTTCAAAGTGAAAAGTAAAAGAAGATAAAATCAATTTGAACTTTTTAAAAATATTTACTTATATACGAATAATGAAAGGAGACTAAGTATTAAGAAAAAATATTACAGTTCTAGTTAAACTATTTATAACGTTTACATTTAAGCCATAATAGAATCATAAAACTACCAAATATAGAAGAGAGATAAGAGTTATCTCTAAAAATTTTAAAATTTTTAACAAATAAATCGTAATAATCTCAAGCAAGATCTTGCAATATCTATGTTTCCTTTGCGTCAAAACAATTGATATATTTTTCTTAATTTTATTAATAAATTCATTGTTTATTGATACTATGTTACCAAAAATTGTATTTGAATAAAGAAATCACTAAAGTAACAAACTTGTTTTTCTCAAGAAATAAAAATGTTATGAATAATTAAAGTTATTTTTGACAAATAATTTTCTTGTTTCAAACCTATATTGTTTGAATATATAGTGACCTTCTCGTAGGTTTCTTCTTCTTGAAATCTCATTTTTAATTAGTGAAAACATTCCTTCAACATGTTCATTTTTTACTCTACCAAAGTATGATATTAAATAATGATTAATAAAATAAAAAATCAATCATCTTTATATCATAATTATGCAAGACCTCAAAATAATATATAATTAAGAAATTATATTATTCATAGTACAATTTGTATTTGTATAAAGAGATTAAAAAACTAACAAACTTATATTTCTCGAGATAGAAAAATCAGTACGAAATCACAACGAATAATTCAAATCATTTTCAACAAATGATTTTCTTGTTTCAAACCTACGTTACATTGTGATTACATTGTTCAACCTCCTCATACGTATATTCTTCTATTGAACTCCCATTCTGAATTATTGATAACATTCCATCAACATGCGTGATCCTTATTATGTTGAAACCTTTATTTTTAAAGCCTAAAACTAATGAAGAAAAATTCAAATTAATATTTAGCAAACTATTGACAATTCTTATTTCTACATATTCATAATGAAAACTTGATAAATACCAATCAGAGAAAGAGGAAAAGTGTAACAATATTTTGGTGTTATTGAATGGGTATATACAGCCATATGAGGTCAAATTTTCCATATACTAAAAATAGAATGTAAATTATAAATTAACTTTTTCAAATTACTTCATAAATTAATTTAAATTATGAAATCTAAGATATTGTTATGAAATAATAAAGAATAAAGAAGAAGAGTAGAGAGAGAAGAGATAGTAATTCTTATTTCTCTTGAGAGATCTCTTGATGGGGTGAATTACAATGAAGGAAAACTCCTTTATTTATAGGAAGAAAATAACCATGGGGTTTGTAACTTTTCCATAAATAGACATACACAATATATGGTAAAGTAGGTATTCACTATATATGGTAAAGTAGACATTCACTATATATTGTATAACACTTTCCCTCGAATGTCTAATTGATAGATAATACGCATATATGCTGCCTCATTAAAAACCTTACAAGGAAAATCCAGTGAGATAAAACCTCATAAGAGAAAAAGAGTACAACGCGTATTAACTTCTCCTATGAGAACATCCTTGAACCTTTACATTCCGATCTTGTGCACCATCTTCTTGAAAGTTGCAGTTGGAAGAGATTTGATGAATAAATCACCCACATTGTCACTTGAATGAATCTATTGCATGTTAATATAACCTTTATTTTGGAGCTCATGTGCATGGAAAAACTTTGGCGAAATGTGCTCTGTTCTATCTCCTTTTATGAATCCTCCCTTAAGTTGTGTTATGCATACTGCATTATCTTTATATAAAATTGTGGGTACTTTGTCACATTTCAAATCACATTTTTCTCTAATGAGATGTATTATGGACCTCAACCCCACACATTCTCGACTTGCTTCATGAATAGCTATAATTTTTGCATAGCTAGATGAAGTGGCTAGATAGATTGCTTTGCATATCTCCAGGATATGATAGTACCATCGTATATGAATACATAGCTTGTTTGAGATCGAGCTTTATGCGGGTCAGATAAGTATCCAACATTAGCATGACTAATAAGATCGGGACTGCAATTTTGCTAACAAATTAACCGAAAATATTATATCAAGCCTTGTAGTATTTACAAGATACATGAGTGTTGTGCACCAAGTGCACTAAGATATGGTACTTCATATTTCTTATGGTGTTAGCAAATAATCTGTTTCTTTTGAAAACTCTCCAAGAGTTTCAACAATATTCAGACCATCAATTTATCCCTTATAAGGATAATAAACAAGTTCCTCAGAAACTTTATATGCTTCAGGTATTTTGAATCCTTTGGGGATTTTCATATGAATTTTTTTCAAGTGACAATATTCAGCATATCATGTGCGACATCTTCAAGTGTTTGTACTGCAAATCAAATAAGTTTTACTCTTACCAAAATGCCTCCTTTCATGTCATTTGATAAATATTTCTACGTCAGCATGCTTAAATAAAATCTAGAATTCAAATCCTCATGATCTTTTACAATATTGCATCAATATTGTATCAAAGATATTGCCAAAGATTTCTCATTTTATATCGGTTCACAGTATGACATAATAATTTTAGATCTAATCACTTAATTATTTTCAGGTACCTGAACCTCTCATAAGGTTTCATGAAGTGTTATGTCATAGGTTCTTTAAGAGCACATGGCCTTCTTACTATGATTATTTGTTCCCTTTTCACTTTCAAGAATTATTGAATTTAGAACTGATTAATCTACCATGCTTCATGCATGCAGTAGATTTTGTCCTACAGATACATTCAATTTGGAGCATTCACAGCTAAATATGAGATTACTATTGGGTCAATAAATGCTCCTAGCATTTGAACTTGAATTGTTTTTTGAATGAGGATTTGATGATAATTCCTAACATATTTCATAGTTGTTTATAATCTCCCCCTTATGTTAGGAAAACTAACATACATCTTACATCTTATTTGAGGAATTCATCTTTGTGCATCTTGGTATATTCATAAATCGTATACCGCACATCAAAATTATTAGATGGAATAATTGATTCCTAACCTTGAACAAATTGAGAGGAAAAAAATAATCATAATTTATTGGTCTAATGCATACAATTGCATATCATATTTCAGAGCAACGAATGGAGTTTTGTTCTTATTAGCAATATTTTAGCTATTTATCGAAGGCATTCAATGCCAAACCATCATCATCAAGATGAATTATCTTGATTACACAATCTAAAAGTTATGCTCTTAACTTAATTTTATTGAGTAAGTAACTTTATGAATGTCAAACTGCAGGTTGACAATAAACGTATAAGTGATTATCTTATATCAATGTATCTTAATAGATCACATGACTGGTGAACGGGCCCATATTCACCTTTTATATTTTTCAGATTTTGAGGGATCAAATCTCAACATTAGTTGGTCCAGCCAATTTATCATGAGAACAAACAACATTAAAAGTAATGAAGAATTTTCTAATTCTTCAATATATGCTCAATACTCAGTATGCACAACTTTGAGATGTCACAATCGTTCATGTCAATTTATGAAGTTTTTTATTCTAGTAAACTCCAAGTTTACCATGACATGTATCTTTTACTTTAGTAAATTTCAGATTTACTATTACAAGAATAAATTTTAGATTTACTACTTTAGAAGTAGATTTCAAAATAACTCTTCTCAGTTATTCTGCCTCTTTCGGAGGTGAGTTGTGATACCATCACAATCAAGTGCACGTTTGCATTAATAACCTTCTCATTTCCAGGAATGGAATATAATTGTGCTTTAAGCCTATCACATTCTGATAGCTTATAACCTCTTTCATGATATTGCTACTTTAGGAGCAAATCAAGACATACATATAATGTCGAGAATTCTCTAACATATTTTCAGAGTATATCATTTATTGCTACCAGATTAACTTTAAGAATGAAACAAATTGTCATCTTTCAGACTTATATTATGCATTTCTACCACATTCACTTCAGATAATGGAGCATATTCAATGAGACATGTTTCATGACTCTTCATCGAAACCACATTATTTTGCCTTAGCCATTATTATATTATCAATATGGTGCATTGAGATTCAACTCAATGTTTTATCCATATAAAGGCGTCTTAGGCATATAATTGATGGGACTTGAACCTAATATCTTATTTTTATGGTGCATGCATTCATATCGTGCTTTGGGGAGATGACCATCTTCAAGTAGTTAAATCTTTCTACTAGACTATCCTACAAAACAAGCGGATCTATAATAGTAAGGTATTCAATTTTTAGAATTTCGTCAAGATGATGACACAATAAAATCATAGCCTTAGCGCAATTTTTATTAGATGTTGTATTTTCTTTCTTTATAGTGTCTTCAAGACCCATAGCATCTAAGTGGATTTTAGAATTCAACACCATGAAAGGTAGTTCTTGCTCGAGACAACGAACCCTGATTTTGTAAGATTATTAGCAATATGAAAAGAAAGAAAATAATACCTTAGTCTTCAAATTTGAGAGCAGAATTTCGTGTTGATAATGTGTTATGAAATAATAAAGAATAAAGAAGAAAAGTAGAGAGAGAAGAGAGAGTAATTCCTATTTTTCTGGAGAGATCTCTTGATGACGTGAATTACAATGAAGGAAAACTCCTTTATTTATATGGAAAAACTAACCTTGGGGTTTGTAACTTTTTCATAAATAGACATACACAATATATGGGAAAGTAGAAATTCACTATATATGGTATAACAGATATTTTTTTTTTCAAAATTTAACTTTTTCACATAAATATCACTGAATTTATATAAACAATATTTTAAAATTTGATAAATAAATTAAATAACCCAAAAATATTGTAATATTATATTTTCTTATCTCAAAATCTTTTTTTAATGCTTAAGAAATACTAAAGTCATACAATAATCACCTTTTTTTATAGTCTAAACTTACTATTTAAAAATCGTTTCATTTGAATTAATAAGATCGCAGTAGATTGCACCAAATCAGTTAAGTAATTATATGTATTTTCATTAAATAAATAATGTACGACATAATTGTAATAAGACTACACAATCAACTAATTAATTTCAATTCATTAGAATCAACTTTATGATCATAATATATAGACTCAAGTTTTTTAAATTTAATGTTGTAAATTTCAAAATATATTTATGGCTAAATTTTCTTAATAAAGGGCACTCAGCCAAATTTTAATTACAAAAATATTTATGGTTAAAGTAGTAGTCAATGTTCGTTGTTTTTTTTACCAATATATGTATATCAATTACAAAACTTTGCGTATATTTTTTATTAAAAATAATTGTCAATATTAACTGATTTTTACATCAATTTAATCTAATTAATTTGATCACAATAAAATTATTATTAATATTATATATTTATTGACCATAAATTTGTACTAATTTTATAGCTTGATTATATTTAACTAATCAACAATTATATAAAGGACTAAAATACAGAAACAATTGATATTAATTATTTTTATAATTTCAAAAATTTAATCCCATGGATTTCTCATATTCTTATGGTTTGATTATATATAATTGATATTCATCATATTTATAATTTTGAAAAAAAAAAATTAAAAGGTAACAATTATTTTTTTCCTAATTACTGATTTATTTCTCAAATTTTTTTTATAAATTTATAATTTGATTAAAGTCAATTGATTATTTAATTATCTTTATAATTTTCTAAAACTCAAATAAGGTAATAATTTTTTTCCTAATTACGGATTCTCTCATATTCATTCTTTTATTATTTAACAAAAATAGTTTAAATTTAATTGTTTTGAGGGATGACATCTTTTTGTCTCTAAATCTTTTTTAATACAAAAGAAATGATAAAGTCATACAATAATCTCCCTTCTTTTTTTTATAGTAAAAGCTTACCATTTAAAAAGCGTTTCATTTGAATTAATAAGATCATAGTAGATTGCACAAAATCAATTAATTAATTATATGTATTTTCATCAAATAAATGATGTACGACACAATTGTAATCAGATTACACAATCAACTAATTAATTTCAATTAATTAGAATCAATTTTATGATCATAATATAGAGACTCAAGTTCCTAAAATTTAATGTTGTAAATTTTAAAATATATTTATGACTAAAGTAGTAGTTAGTGTGTTTTTTTTTTTTTTGTATAAATATATGTATATCAATTACGGAACTTTACATATATTTTTATTAAAATAATTGTCAATATTAACTGAAGTCTACCTCAACTTAATATAGTTAATTTGATAAATATAAAATTATTATTAATGTTGTATATTTATTTACCATAAATATGTCCTAATTGTATAGCTTGATTATATTTATTTAGTCTACAATTACATAAAGGACTCAATTACGGAAACAATTGATATTAATTACCTTTATGATTTTGGAAAATCAATCCCGTGTAATATTTTTATAGTTCAATTATATTAAATTCATATCAATAAACTTTATAATTTTGGGAAGAATTTTAAAAAGGTAACAATTATTTATTTTCCTAATTACTGATTTATTTCTCAAAAATTTCTTATAAAAAATTATAATTTGATTATACTCAATTGATTATAATTATCTTTGTAATTTACTAAAAATCAAATAAGGTAACAATTATATTTTCCTAATTACGACTTTTCTTATATTCATTCATTTGTTGTTTTACAAATATACGTCAAACTTAATTGTTTTGAGGGATGATACCTTTTTTTTAATACTTTTTTTATTTAGAATGACTATAATCTTTTCTATATAAATTGATCGGTTACTATTTATTAATTGGTTATTCTCTTAATTGATTTTTTCTTGTAATATTTCTTTTACTCAATTGTAATGAAATCATTAATATTTATTTTCTTATAATACTATTATTAAAAACATATGAAATAATTATTTGTTTTTACCACAATATGAATATGAAATAACATTAACTAACTAACTAAATAAATAATCAAAGAAACATAGAATAATATGAAAAAATTGACTACTATTCTTACTCTGAAAAAATTGAACAATCATAATAGTTTTCATTCAATAAAAATGAATCTTAATTATTTTTTTTACCCGAATATGAAATAACATTAGATGAAATAATATGAAATCATAATAGTTTTCATCCAATAGAAATGAATTTTTATTGTTTTTACCACAATATAAAATATGAAATAAATATTAAATAATTAAATAGTCAATAAAATAACTTTTTGTTATGAAATGATAGTTTTTTATTGTAAGAATTCAAATAGGTAGTTCTAAAGATTACACTTGTCTTAGTTTTAGGCTAGACTATCATCCTTTATTATATAGATAGATTAAAAAGAAAAATATGATATATAAATTGTTAAGCATATTAAAAAGGAAAAGTAAAATATATAAATTGAAACAAAGAGAGTTATTATTACAGAAGTTGTGTAACGCCCCGCATTGTCCATCTGTTAGCTCGTGATAATATACTCTTAGAGTTAAAAAACTAGAATAGTGTCAAAGAGACTTAGTCTCATATTTTTTGACTTCCAAAGTAAGTAAAGTTTAAACCATATATAATTTTCCTAATTTTGACTTTTTATCATGTGGGAAATTGAATGAGCTTTCCGTCTACATAAGATTCTCCCAAATTCAATACCCGGACAAGAAGTTATGGCTAGTTTAAGTCCTAGTCGTAAAACACTGTCATTTTGGTGCTTGGCGCATCGCGGAGGGGGTCTACTTAGCAATTATTAAATTACAGTAGCCTAGCGCGATTGTGGCGCGTCACGCTAAAGTTTAGGTTCCAACTAGTGGGACAACGCGATGGCTCCATGTCGCGGTGACCTTAAAAATCCCATTTGTCAAATTTCAATGAGCCACCGCGATTGTGGCGTGTCGCGGTGGCCCATAAAACCGAGCTCTCAGTTATATTTTATTTCGTCTCATTATGGGCATATTAGATATTTTTCCACCCCCCTTATCAGCTTAAACATGGGATTACACTCCCAAATGACCATATTATTCATATTGTCATAAAAAATTCACAAGAATACTATCTAGGGTTTCAAACTAAAAACCCAAATAACTCAAAATTTAACCTTGGCTTTTCAAGATTGATTGAAGATTCGGAATTCCCAAACCGTAGGCTTCAAGAATCATCCATTATTTTCTATATTGAGGTATGTGGGGTTTTCTTAAAAATCTCATGTGCATAGAAATCATGATTTTTAAGAAAAGGGTTTTAGATTTAGGATTTATAATAATGTTTTAGAAGTCTCAATGACATTGTTTTGGTCTTTAGGCCTCTCCCCAAATTGATTTGAAATTCTATATATATGTATGCATGTGTTTAAGGATGAATATTCAATTGAGAGCATGAATTATAATGAATCCCTCTATTGATATGATTTTTCCCATTATTCGTATGATATGGATTATTTTGAAAAGCATGATATGAAAGGTCTTGATTTATACTATGATTTAAACATGATTGTGGAATCAAAAGAGAGGGTTGTGCATATTGCTAAATGTTGAATATACATATAATGAAAGAGTGCATGATTTTTCCAAAAGCACATAACCACCATATGTTTGAAGAATTCTTGCATAGTTTTGACTTATGTTTCGGAACATGAAATCTCTTATACTATTTGCATGTTTGGATGGTCTGAATTGAGTTTTGATGAAAGGATCATGCATGATGCATTATGGCTCAGAAAAAGGAATTGCAAGTCTTGGTGTGATGACACCAACTCAGATAATGCCATGTTAATTCAGAACAGAATAGAATGCATGTTTGAAATCAGATTTTTAGATTTTGAAACTAGAACGGTGCATGTTTTGGAACAGACCAAAATTGAGCATAAAGAGAGCTTAGGTGGCTCCCCGAAGAAGGCACGAGTTCAGACTCAGACACTCCAACCCTTGTGGCACACTTTGGTTGGGGGCTTCCCCGTCGAGTCAATGGAGAATTTCATATAGCCCGTGGAATATCAGACTTGTAGGGGAGTGCCACCTAACTTAGAAGTAATACAAAGATTAGAAATTGTATTGACAAAAAGGTTTTATGATTATAAAAAATGCTCATGTGTTTTGGAATTTATATCCTATATGATGTTTTATAACTAGCTCTCAACTATTTTAGTTACATTAATAGCTTTATTTTGGATTGCTCTGCGTACCAGTACATCTGTATTGACCCCCTACCTTCCAGGTTTTGAGGCACAGTCTAGGGGTCCTGATAATCAGTAGATTTCTTCAGAAAGAAGTCCAGGGTCTAATCGGTGAGCCTTCTACATTTCAGAAGGCCTAGTTATTTTTAGACATTTATTATCAGTTATGATTTTGGTCTACTGAGGCCTTGTCCCAATTTTTAGACAGTGCTATTAGTCATGTAGTAGAGATTTCCCAGATGGTTTTCTGGTGTTGCTAGATGGTTTTGGATTCTATTTTCCATTGTTGAATTTATATCAGACTTATGACTATGATTTCGCTCACTTATAAAATTTCGCATTTTCCCTCTATTATATGAATGTTGTGTTTGATTACCAGACAGATAGGGACTCCCGGGCCTTCATGGTTCGAGATGTCCATTATATCAAGGCCTCGGTTCGAATCATGACAAATTTGTTATCAGAGCACGGTTCATGGTCCCAAGGTGTCTGCGAAATCGCGTTGGGAAGAATCTTATTTATAGGTGTGTAGCGTGCCACACTTATGAGCAGGAGGCTACTAGGCATTTAGGAATGTTTCTTTTCTTTGTGGTTTAGTTCATTCTTATATTAGAAATTGTACCCTAATCAATGATCTCTTGCATTTCAAAAAAAACAATTATGCCTCCCCATCGTACTATCGATCAGAATGCACAGACAGAAAAGGTCCATCCCACTCATGGGATGAGGACCCAAAATAGAGCCTTGAATCTGGAGATTGATGCTACTAAAGGAGTCCCACTTACTCATACCAACCAACGTAGGGCACCCAGAGATCCTCGGATGAGGACTAACCGCACTCAACCTCATGAGAGAGAGGTATCTAATATAGAATTCAGACAGTTGATTCACATGTTTGCACAGTTAGTAGCCACACAGACTCAACGGTTGAAAGATGTTGGGTCTGCATCAGTCATAACTGAGGCTACTAGGGTAGGCTAGTTCATGAGAATGAACCCGCCCAAGTTTTTAGGCACCACAGTAAAGGAGGATCCACAGGAGTTTGTGGATGAGATGGAGAAGATCTTCAAGGTGATGCATGTAGACGAGGTGGAAGTGGTGGAATTAGCAGCTTTCCAGCTTAAATAATTTGTGAACCGGTGGTATAATGAGTGGGGGGATTCTAAGGGTGAGAGTACTGAGCGCACGGTATGGGGCGAGTTCGTGGTTGCCTTCCTTGATTGGTTTTTCCCCCTTGAGTTGAGAAAGGACAAAGCTGAGAAGTTTATGAACCTTAATTAAGGAAAAATGAGTGTCAAGGAGTACACTCTGAAGTTCAACCAACTAGCTCGTTGTGCTCCAGAGATAGCTGGTAATATGAGAGCCCGAATGAGAAAATTTGCATCCGACTTATCGGATAACTTAGTGCTTGAATAGAAAGGGGCTATGCTGAACAGGGACATGGACTTCTCTAGGCTGTCAGTGCATATGCAGCAGGTAGAGGAGTAGAATAAGAGAATCGATAAATCTAGGAAGAAGGACAGATAGGCAAAGAGAGCCAAAATAGTGGATCATAACCACAGTCAGCCAAAGAGTGGTAATTGGGGAAATAAATGGCAGAAGAAGAAGAATTAGAGTAATTCTCAGTCCGCAGCCAACGCCCCAGTGCCCAGACCTCCAGTAGACCGACGAACTCAGAGTTTCAGAACTAATCATGGATCCAGAGCTCAGGATACCCAGTCACAAGGCAATGTAGCTCAACAGCATCGTGCATTTTTGCGGTGTAAGACCTACGGTAGGCATCATCCAGGGAGGTGTCAGTTGGGTTCGCTGGTATGCTATTCATGTGGTCAGTCGGGTCACTTTCAGAGAGATTGTCCTTCGGCTATAAGGAGTGTTGGTGGTGCTAAATCTTAGGCAAATTCTTCCGCACCATCACTGCCCTAAAAAGGCACCACCGCAGTTGCTGGGAGTGGTCGCAACCGGCTGTATGCGTTGTCCAACCACCAGGGGGCGGAAGCCTCACCAGACGTAGTCACCGGTATGTTATAAATCTTTTCTCATGATGCTTATGTATTACTTGATCCCGATTCTACCTTATCCGATGTGACCCCTTATATGGCTATCAGTTTTGGGTTTGAGCCCGATGAAATTTCACAACCTTTCTCTATTTCCACTCTGATAGATGATTTTGTTGTGGCTAAGAGAGTGTATAGAAATTGTGTGGTGACTGTTTATGGCCGGGATACCATGGAAGACCTCATATACCTAGATTGATTGATTTTGATACTATCTTAGGGATGGACTGACTTCATCCATGCTATGCCACATTAAATTATAGAACCCGAAGAGTCACCTTTTATTTTCTGAATGAACTAGTGATAGAATGGGAGAGTCATTCTTTAGCGCCTAGAGAGAAATTTATATCTTATCTCAAAGCCCGTAAACTTATCTCCAAAGGTTGTTTGTATCATCTTATTTGGGTTAAAGATTCTAATGTCGAAAGTCTTCTTCTCCAACCAGTCCCTGTGGTGAATAAGTTTCCAGAACTCTTTCTAGATGATCTCCCAGGTATAGGGAGATAGATTTTGGTATTGATTTATTACCAGACACCCATCCCATTTCTATTCCGCCATATCAAATGGCTTCTGCAGAACTAAAAGAGTTGAAAAAATAGCTAGCAGACCTTCTAGACAAAGGTTTTATACATCTAAGTATTTCTTCCTGGGGTGCACCTATACTCTTCGTGCGAAAGAAAGATAGTTCCCTGCGTATGTGCATAAATTACCGCGAGCTAAATAAGGTCATTTTTAAAAATAAATATCCTCTTCCTAAGATTGATAATGTCTTTGACCAACTTTAGGGTGCTAAATGTTTTTCAAAGATAGACCTCCATTCGGGATACCACCAGTTGAAAGTTAGAGATTCAGACATTTCCAAATAGCTTTTCGAACTAGATACGGTCATTACGAATTCCTAGTCATGTCCTTTGGGTTGACTAACACCCATACAGATTTTATGGATCTTATGAACAGGGTGTTCCGTCAGTTTCTAGATCTATTTGTTATAGTTTTCATTGATGATATTCTGATTTATTCCAAGAGTGAGGAAGACCATGCCAATCACCCCCGAATCATCTTTCAAACTCTCACAGATCATAAGCTTATACAAAATTTTCCAAGTGAGAATTCTGGCTTAATGATGTTGCTTTCTTGGGGCATATTGTGTCTAGTGACGGGATTAAGGTTGATCCCCAAAAGATTTAGGCAATGAGAAAATTGCCCAGACCTACGACTCCAACCGATATTCGAAGCTTCTTGGGTTTGGCAAGGTATTACAGAAGATTTGTAGAGATTTTTTCTTCCATAGAAGCACCACTTACTAAGTTAACTCAGAAAAAGGTAAAGTTCATATGGTCTGACTCCTGTGAGAATAGCTTTGAGAAGTTAAAAGATAAGTTGACAACTGCTCCTGTTTTGACTCTTTAGAAAGGTACGAAGGGGTTTGTTGTGTACTGTGATGAATATACTTATGCATCACAGTAAGGTAGTGGCCTATGCATCTAGACAGTTGAAGGTGCATGACCGAAATTACCCCACCTATGACTTGGAGTTAGCGGCTATGGTGTTTGCGCTTAAAATCTGGCGACATTATTTCTATGGGGTGCATGTTGATATATTTATTGACCATAAGAGCTTACACTATGTTTTCTCACAAAAAGAATTAAACCTCAAGCAAAGACGATGGTTAGAGAATTTAAAGGATTATGATATGAGCCTGCACTACCATCCGGGAAAGGCAAATGTGGTAGCCGACGCCCTCAGCAGGTTGTCTATGGGTAATCTTTCTCATGTTGAAAAGGGAAAGAGGGAGTTGGTGAAGGATGTTCACCGACTCTCAAATCTAGGAGTACGACTCTTAGATTCCAAAGATAGGGGAGTGGTTGTTCATAAGGTAGCTAAATCTTTCATTTGTACAGAAGCTAAAGAGAAGCAGGTTGAAGATCCTATATTAATGTAGATCAAGAAAGATATGGGTCAGCAGAAGGTGATGTTTTTTGAAATAGGTGGTGATGGTATTTTGAGATATCAGGGTCAACTATGTATGCCAGATGTAGATGGGTTACGAAAGAGAATCTTTGACGAAGTTCACACCTCGAGGCATATTGTTCACCCAGGCTCTACTAAGATGTACCGTAATTTAAAGACCTTATATTCGGGAGATGATTATGCCAAGCTTTACATTGAGGAAATACTCCGCTTGCATGGAGCACTGTATCCATCATATCTGACCGAGGTACATAATTCTCTTCTCAGTTTTGGAGATTTTTTTAGAGGGGTTTAGGTATCCAAGTGAATCTGAGTACTGCATACCACCCTCAGACTGATGGGCAAGCTGAGCACACCATTCAGACCCTTGAGGATATGTTGAGGGCTAGCGTGATTGACTTCAAAGGTAGTTGGGTAGATCACTTTCCATTGATAGAGTTTGCATATAATAATAGTTCTCACGCTAGTATTAAGATGGATCATTTTGAGGCACTGTATGGGAGAAGATGTAGGTCACCAATAGGGTGGTATGAAGTAGGTGAGACGCAGTTTTTTGGGCCTGATCTTGTTCATCAAGCAATAAAGGACATAAATATTATTAGAATGACTTAAGACAGCCCAGAGTAGACAAAATCCTATGCTGATTTCAGAAGAAGGGAACTAGAATTTGAAGTTGGTGATTGGGTATTTCTAAAAGTCTCCCCTATGAAGGGAGTTATGCGATTCAGGAAGAAAGGTAAGCTGAGTCCTCACTATATAGGACCATACCAGATTTTGAGAAGGATAAGTGTAGTTATGTATGAGTTAGAGTTGCCTGCAGATCTGGGTTCTGTTCATCCAGTATTTCACATATCCACGCTGAAGAAATATATTAGAGACCATTCCTTGGTGTTGCCTATAGAGGAGATCAAGGTAAAAAACTCATTAGCATATGAAGAGAAACCTTTTGCAATCTTAGATCGTCAAGTTCAGCAGTTGAAGAGCAAAGAGATAGTGTCGGTTAAGGTGTTGTGGAGAAATCAAAAAATTGAAGAAGCAACTTGGAAATCAGAAGATGACATGAGAGCAAGATACCCAAACCTGTTTGATCCGGTGAATGACGAAATGAAGGTACAATCCTTGCCTTATTCTTTTACGATCTTATTATACCTTAAATTGTGCTTGTCTTTGTTCCGTGCCATCATTTGGGGAAGAATGATCCCAAGGGGAGATAATGTAACGCCCCGCATCATCCATGTGTTAGCTCGTGGTAATATACTCTTAGAGTTAAAAGACTAGAATAGTGTCAAAGAGACTTAGTCTCATTTTTTTTTACTTTCAAAGTAAGTAAATTTTAAACCATATATAATTTACCTAATTTAGAATTTTTATCATATGAAAAATTGAATGAGCTTTCCGTCAATATAAGATTCACCCAAATCCGATACCCGGATAAGAAGTTATGGCTAGTTTAAGTCCTAGTCGTAAAACACCATCATTTTGGTGCTTGGCGTATCGCGGAGGGGGTCTACTTTGAATTGTCAAATTCCAGTAGCCTAGCGCGATTGTGGAATGTCGCGCTGAATTTTAGGTTCCAACCAGTGGGACAACGCGATGGCTCCGCGTCGCGGTGACCTTAAGAATCCCATTCGTCAAATTCCAATGAGCCACCGCGATTGTGGTGCGTCACGGTGGACCATAAAACCGGGCTCCCAGTTATATTTTATTCAGTCTCATTAAGGGCATATTAGGTATTTTTCCACCCCCTTATCAGATTAAACACGGGATTACACTCCCAAGTGATCACATTATTCATATTGTCATAAAAAATTCACAAGAACACTCAAAATTTAACCGTGGCTTTTCAAGATTGATTGAAGATTCAAAATCTCCAAACTGTAGGCTTCTAGAATCATCCATTATTTTCTGTATTGAGGTACGTGGGATTTTCTTAAAAGTCTCATGGGCATAGAAATCATGATTTTTAAGAAAAGGGTTTTAGATTTATGATTTATAATAATGTTTTAGAAGTCTCAATGACATTGTTTTGGTCTTTAGGCCTTTACCCAAATTGATTTGAAATTCTTGGTCTTTAGGCCTTTACCCAAATTGATTTGAAATTATATATATATATATATATATATATATATATATATATATATATATGTATGCATGTGTTTAAGGATGAATATTCAATTGAGAGCATGAATTATAATGAATTCCTCTCTTGATATTATTTTTCTCATTATTCGAATGATATGGATTGTTTTGAAAAGCATGATATGAAAGGTCTTGATTTATACTATGATTTGAACATGATTGTGGAATCAAAAGAGAGGGTTGTGCATGTTGATAAATGTGGAATGTACATCTAATAAAAGAGTGCATGGTTTTGTCAAAAGCGCATGACCACCATATGTTTGAAGAATTCTTACATAGTTTTGACTTATGTTTCGGAACATGAAATCTCTTATACTATTTGCATGTTTGGGTGGTCTAAATTGAGTTTTGATGAAAGAATCATGCATGATGCATTATGGCTCAGAAAAAAGACTTGGAAGTCTTGGTGTGATGACACCAACTCAGATAATGCCATATTAATTCAGAACATAATAGAATGCATGTTTGAAATTAGATTTTCAGATTTTGAAACTAGAATGGTGCATGTTTCAGAACAGACTAAAATTGAGCATAAAGAGAGATTAGGTGATTTCCCGAAGAAGGCACGAGTTCAGAAAACTTATTGCCCAAAACTGTAATTTGCCGATCCGAGTATATTATTATACGCTGGCTTAGTGTCTTGTGGCCTATCAGACTCAGACACTCCAACCCTTGCGGCACACTTGGGTTGGGGGCTTCCCTGCCGAGTCAATGACGGATTTCATATAGCCTGTGGAATATCATACTTGTAGGGGAGTGCCACCTAACTCAGAAGTAATAGAAAGATCAAAAATTGCATTGACAGAAAGGTTTTATGATTATCAAAAATGCCCAAGTGTTTTGGAATTTATATCCTATATGATGTTTTATAACTAGCTCTCAACTATTTTAGTTACATTAAAATCTTTATTTTAGATTGCTCTGCATACTAGTACATCTGTATTGATCCCCCCTACCTTCCAGGTTCTTAGGCACAGCCTAGTGGTCATGATAAGCAGTAGATTTCTTCAAACAGATGTGCAAGGTCTAGTCGATGAGCCTTCTACATTTCAGAAGGCCTAGTTATTTTCAGACATTTATTATTAGTTATGGTTTTGGTCTACTGGGGCCTTGTCCCAGTTTTTAGACAGTGTTATTAGTCATGGAGTAGAGATTTCGTAGATGATTTTCAGGTGTTGCTATATGTTTTTGGATTCCATTTTTTCATTGTTGAATTTATATCAGACTTATGACCATGATTTCGTTCACTTATAAAATTTCGCAGTTTCCCTCTATTATATGAATGTTGTGCATGATTACCAGACAGATAGCGATGCCCGAACCTTCATGGTTCGGGATGTTCGTTACGGCCAAGACCCCGGTTCGAGTTGTGACAAGTTGTCTCGCTTATCATTTCATACTAGTAACCTAGTATTTTTTTCTTACAACTTTTTGTTCTTCAATTAAGTGTATTACTTATGTTTCTTGTACTTCTATAAATATATTATCGTACTATTTTGTTGCAATTGTTCTGTTTTAAAACACTTTATCATAAATTTATTTGTGTTTTGCCATGACTATTCACTTGATATTTTCTTCAAATCATTTTGGGATGCTTTTCCTTGAGTACTCAAGAACTAACCGAAAAGAACCTTTTTATTTCCAAAACTAGAAATAACGTTTGTATACATACTATCTATACTATCCTTAATTTCCAAACCCATTTTTGAGTTGTGTAATGACACTAGATTGTTGTTGCGAACGCGAGTTATTATTAAATATTATTATTGGCATTGACGCGCTTGGTTTATTATAAATAATGACAAATGACAACAATCAATTCTTCTCCTTTTTCTTTTCTGAACCATACGAAAGGAGAGACAAAATGACATATAATAATGAGAATAAACGTATCAGATGAATGGGTATCAATTAATCATTTTACTAATAATTCTTTTATCTGTCATGCATTTAAATTGATCAACAGATTGTAGTATTGTACTGTTGTGGTGTATTTGAAGAATATGGTTCAATTTATTAACTTACATAATTACTCAGTTTTTATGTAGAAGATATATACCCAATTACCTTTAGTTGAGATTATGTTATGGTCGATCATATTAGTAAACTAGTTTAGTGTGCGCGCTTTGCGCATGTTCTTATACGTTCAATGTTAATTAAGTGAGTGGTTCTTAAAAATAATTTAGTTTTCATAGGCAATCACATACTTCTTATTATTATTAAGTTCTTTGGTCATGTTAAATTTCTTTTTCAACTCCAATTTTTATTTTTTTTTAATTATTATTATTATTATTATTATTATTATTAATAATAATAATAATAATAATAATCTATATTCTATTATGACTAAAAAAAAATATTTCTAACGTTCATTTAGATTTTTTGGGGATAAAAATAATTTTTTCAAGTTGATGATTAGTACCTTGAAATAAAATCTTGTTGCATATATTGACTATCTTAAGTTTAAACTGCTCTTCTAAGGTCGATTATTCTGATCGCGCGATTAAATTAAAGAGAAAATGATATGCCCAATAAATCAATACTGTAACATTACCTTTCGATAAATTTGTATATCTTGATGCTTTATATCTCTTGATTATTAATCCTTAATGTGTGAAGACCATCTAAAGCAAGTAACAAACGGGTCATGCTAAAAAAGATATGTCCTCCATCTGCTTGAAAAAACATCAGTACAAAGAAATCTGAAATATATATATATATATATATATATATATAATAGATATTTAGAATTAAGAATGTGTAAAATAACTAAATCATATTCCAGTTTAATCAAATTTCGACAAAAAATTAAAATTCACATGCATAGACCATCCAAGATTGATATGTACTTCTGTTTAGTAAATTCAAATATATGAAATAATCCCTCTTAATGTTCCCTCTCCAAAATATGTGTAAGAATATAAGTAACCTTTGGATCCTACAGAATAACCATTTTAGTGATGAATTTAACGATACCGTTATATATTGATAGTTTTAACGATATGACACAATAAAATTTAAGTAACAATTAAAATAAATAATATATTTTAACCATAAACACAAATACACAATAAAAATAAAAAAATAATACAACACATATGTAATATACAAAATAATATTAATTTTTTTTTAAAAAAAAGTAACATCAATCAACATCTTTGAACACAAAAAATAAACAGTTGAACATTTAATTATAATTATCTTTGTAACCTTCTCCCAAAAGAAATTATGTTAGACAAAAAAAAAAGAGTGCGGTTGATTTTGTTTTTTCTTTTAAAAAAAAAAAAAAAAAGGAGTATGACTCCTTTTATACAAACACTTTTTAAATTGTCCTTACTTAGAATTTTATTTTAAGAAAAATAAGTACAATTCGTGTTCTAACTTTACCTTATATAAATATTCGAAGAAATTTATACCCATTTATTTTAGGAGTTATATCAAAATATTATTAAAAAAAATAAATAATTAAAAAAAAAGATAATTTTGTCTATTGTAGAGACTTTTAATGAAGGGTAAAAAATTTAAATCGCTTTTTTAAAGGTTTTCACACTTTTAATATATTATAGATTTACTTCAGATTTTATGTTCTTTAGGATAAACCTGTTAACCGGGCTAGGCCGGACTAGTTCATTATTTTTACCGGGCTCAGTCTGGGTGCTGTTCGATCTTGGCTCTAAGTGAGCCGGTCCATGTCGGACCCAACAGTAATATTATCCACGACAGCCCAGTCTAGGCTCATTTAGCATTTTTGATCGGTCTTAATAGCTCGGTCCAAATTAACCCAACTAGTCTGCTTAATGGGCTAGTTTACCAGGCCCAAACGTTAAAAGAATAATTTGTAATTGGAATTTTGATGATTTTTTTTCAATATACATTTAAAATATAATATTTAAAATACTACTTTAATAAATGTACATTCAATATATACTGCTTAAAAAAATATACATACATATGTACATTCAATATTACTCAAAAGAATATATTAAAAAAAATATATATATACATAAATACATTCAATATACTACTAATTAAAAGAATGTAAGTATTATTAATCAACAACATATAATGCTTAAAATAATATATATACAATATATTCAACAACATATAATACTTAAACGAAAATACATACAATATATTTTTGAATTTTTTTTGAAAATGAAATTTTTGGAATTGACATTTTAAATAAAATATATATAATTTTGAAATTTTGAATTTAATTTAAAAATTTAATTTTAAAAATTTAACTCTAATCTCACATTTCAATGTTCAGTTATTCAAGTGGATCATTAAATGATTAAATTTTCAACTTTTAACTTGGAGCCAGATCAAGATTTTTACGTTGGAGCCAATACAAATTTGAAATTTGAAATTCAAATTTCAAGATCTTCATCTTTCCCAAATCCTAAAATCCTAAATTAAATATTCATATTTGTCTATCTATAAATAGTACCATTATATTCCTCTAAATTTTCATACAATCCTTATTCTTTCTTGTTTTAATTTTTATCCATATTAAGTTTTCAACTTTCAACTATCGTCTTCCGTGGATAATGATAATAATCATCTTCCACCTCGACCATCACAGTCCCAATAGTCTCATGGAAGAATTTTGGTATGGCTTTGATTTAACTGATTAGAGTGCTATAAGTTTTCAATGTAACTTATGTAATCTTACTTATAATAATTGTGGTAAAGATACTTTGATTAGGCATTTGATGATGGAACACAAAGTTGTAGACTTGTAACTTGTAGAATTTAGTTAGGACTACTTTGTTTGTCATTTTAATTTCTATTTATTTAATTTTATCAATTTAAAATTTTAAATTTGTACGTTTTTTGAATTTGTAAAGTTATCAATTTGAGTTTACGTTTATGAATTTCTTAACATGTAATTTTATCAATTTATCTATGTTTACATATTTTAATTTGAATTTGAAATTTGCAATTGATAGTGTAGTATTAACTCAAAATTTGAATTTGCATATTGAACATATACTACTTTAACGAATATATACATTCATATATATTATATACATTATTAGCCCTCAAGCTTAATACTTTTCCTCCAAACCTTCTTATCAAGGGTCATGTCCTCAGTAAGCTGTAACTGCTCCATGTCATGTCTAATGACTCCTCTCCAGTACATCTTCGGTCTACTCCCACCCCACTTGAAACCCTCCAAGGTCAGCCTCTCGCACCTACGAACTGGGGCTCTGTGCCCCTCCTCATCACATGGCCAAACCATCTCAACCGCACTTTCGACAACTTATCCTCCACCGAAGCCACTCCCAACTTCTCTCGAACAGTCTCATTCCTAACCCTGTTAACCCTCGTAAATCCACACATCCAACGCAACATTCTCATTTCCGCCGCCTTCAACTTTTGAACGTGAGAATTCTTAATAGCCTAATACTCCGCCCAATATAACATGGCCGACCGGACTGCAGCTCTATAGAATTTACCTTTAAGCTTAAGAGGCACCTTCTTATAGCATAAAATTCCCAACATGAGCCTCTATTTCAACCACCTTGCCCCAATATGGTGGGAGACATCCTCATCAATCTCTCCATTCCCCTGGATCATAGACCCAAGATACATAAAACTATCCCTCTTACAAAACGCCTGCGACTCCAACTTAACTACCACCTCGTCCTCCTGCCTCGAGTCACTAAACTTGCACTCCAAGTACTCCGTCTTGGTCCTAATCAACCTGAATCCTTTAGATACCAGAGTCTGTCTGCAAACCTCCAGCTTATCATTAACACCTCGGTGAGACTCATCAATCAAAACTACATCATCCATAAAAAGCATACACCAAGGTACCACCCCTAGTATATTCCGCGTCAATACATCCATCATCAAGGTGAGTAAAAATAGACATAGCATCGATCCCTGGTGCAACCCTGTCAAGACCGAAAAATGTCCGGAGTCCCCTCCCACCATCCTTACCCGAGTTTTTGCCCCCTCATACATGTCTTTAATCGAACGAATATACGCCACTGGGATCCCTTTCGCCTCTAAGCATTTCCAAAGAACCTCCCTAGGGACCTTGTCATACGCCTTTTTCAAGTCAATAAACACCTGTCCAATTCCCTCTTCCTATCTCTATATTGTTCTACCAACCTCCGCACTAAGTGAATTGCCTCAGTCGTCGAGTGGCCAAGAATAAAACCAAATTGATTCTCTGAAATAGGCGCTAGCTTCCTCAACCTCCGGTCCACCACCCTCTCCCAAATCTTCATCGTATGACTCAATAATTTAATACCATGGTAGTTGTTGCAACTCTGAATGTCACCTTTGTTCTTATATAAAGGAATCATCGTGCTCCATCTCCACGCCTCGGGCATCTTAGCGATCTTAAAAATATTGTTAAAAAAATGTGTTAGCCACCTCAATCCTGCTCCGTTAGCAAACTTTCAAAAATTCGCTGGAATCTCATCGGGCCCCATCGCCCTACCCCGTCGCATCTTGCAAATAGCCTCACAGATCTTCTCTACCTTAAAATGCCGACAGTAGTCGAAATCGCGAGATTTCTCGGTGTACTCCAACTCCCCTAACACAATACCTCTGTCTTCCACATCGTTCAAGAGCTAATGAAAATACGAATGCTATCTTTTCTTAATTAGAACGTCCTCTACTAGAACTTTGCAATCTTCCCCCTTAATGCACTTTCACTTGGTCCAAATCCCGACCCTTACGCTCCCTAGTTTTGGCAAGCCTATACAACCTCTTTTCCCCGTCTCTCTCCTCTAATCCGGAATATAGTCTCTCAAAAGCTGTTGTCTTAGCAGTCGTAACTGCTAACTTAGCCTCTTTCTTAGCTAACATGTACTCCTCCCTGCTCACCTGCTTCTCCTCCCTGCTCACCTGCTTCTCCTCTTCATCCTTACTCTCAACCAACTTAATGTAAGCTGCCTTCTTCGTCTCCACCTTCTTCTTAACTTCTTCATTCCACCACCAATCCCCCCGATGCCGATCAGACCAACCCTTCGAGACACCCAGAACCTCTCTAGCAGTTTTCTTAATGCACCCCGCAGCCCTATCCCACATACTATCCACATCCCCCTGACACTCTCACGCCCCCATCCCTTCCAACTTTGCCTCTATCTCTAAAGCGCTGACCGGACTCAGGCCGCCCCACTTAACTCTAGGTCGACCCTCCCCACCCTTCTTCTTCTTATATATACTACTTTAAAAAAATACACACATATATACATTCAATATATACTATTTAAAAGAATATACATACAACATATATTACTATATATCTATAGGAGGGAGTTTCTGTCAAAGTAGACACAAGGTCAGCATGTGTGCTTTGACAGAATTCTATTGCCTATCAAAAACTTTTCTTTACGTCTTGATATTTGCTTCCTAGCTGTGGGGTTGTGTTTGGTCTAATTCGATTTGTGTACTTTAGTAGTATTATATGTACTTAACTGTTTGTGTTTCTTTACTGGACGAAAAACTCATGTCCATTATAGGTACTTCCCCTTTTTTCATTTTAGTAAGACGGCTTATTAAAATAAATGTCTCATATTAGTTGATCACTTGCTAAATCATGATAGAATTAATTAATTTTTTATTTTATCTTTACAATTAATAGCATACATTAAATGTGAAGAATTACAATCTTAATGTCCATTCATATATACAATGAACATCATTAATATGTAAATGATAAAATAGTAAAATTAATCGTTCAATTTATAATTTTTTAATTATCACATAAAATAATATGTGTTCATTTAAAATAGAACAGAGGGAGTAATAGCTTTCTTACTTCAGATGATGTTGGTATTTGTGAAAACACAATATCTACTTTGAGCATTTTATAAATGATCCAAAGATATATATAGTCATTTTAGGTACGCTTCTTTGTGATTTTCTAAGCTGTGCATCACTCTTTTTAATTTGACTAGTCAAGCATACGTGCTTTGTACGTGTGTCTCGCGTTAATTAATAATAACTTTTTATAAATAAAAAAAATTATTGTATGTATACTAGAGTACTAAGTAAATAATTTAAAAAATAACATAAAACTTTTAAGATAAAAACTATACTTAAAGAAAAATATGACAACTCATCACCATATCTTTTCTCATTCGTTATTTTTTAAGAAGTAATTTATCAAAATCACTTTAACCTATTTTTGTTTTCTTCATATTGTCGCAAAAGGAATGATTCTCAATTTATAAAAATTCAAATTCAAAAAATTTTTCCTCAAAGAAAGTCACCAAACTATGAAAATTTTTATTTTTCTTTCATAAATTATTTAACGTATTATTTCAAATAAACCTAAACACTTAATTCTAAACTATTGACGTGACTAAATATTTTAAAGTAACTATAGTACAACTTTAGTTCATTTCATTTTATTTTTTGTCAACTTTACTATTTAAGACTTTCTCTATGTTATTTTTTTAAATTAATTTTACTATACGTTTTATGGAATTAATAATACCCTTTTTTTGTGCACAAATAAATTATTAAAATAAAAATTTTATTTTTTGAGCTAAAGTAATTATTTTCCTACTACCATATATTTTAGGATTCTTTAATTATTAATCATAGAGAAAATCATAAAGTCATAGTCTAACAATACAAAATTATAGAAAATATAAATGAAAAAATATTTGGATATAAACCTTTAAGAAGCTATATATTCTTGTAACAAAATAGAAAAAAAGAAAAGAAAAGAAAAGAAAGGCATATATTATCAATAGAAAAGAAAAGAAAGGCATATATTATCAATAAAAAAATCGAGAAAGATGAAGAATAATACACATATTTATTCTTTAATTTTTATTTACATCATCAAGAAACAAAAAAATTTTGAACAACAATAAAAAAGAGAAATTTAATTATCATATATTTTAGAATTCTTTAATTAAAAATCATTAAAAAATCATAAAGTGATAGCATAACAGTGCAAAATTTATAGAAATATAACTGAAATTACCTGATTATAAACTATTGCACTGCATATTCCTACAAGACAAAATAGAAAAAAAGAAAATAGGGAAAAATGAAGAATAATACAAATAATTATTATTTAATTTTTTTTATATCATTAAGAAATTAAACAAAGAAATCTTGAACGACGATAACTAAGAGAAAATATACATAATTTGTAATAAATTAAATCTACATATGACTGATATAAAGAAAACTATAATATTGGGAGAATAATATCTCTA